>NC_045175.1:14471568-14571568 GCF_900700415.2 Clupea harengus | reverse complement strand
GCCTCTCTCCTCTGGTACTAGCAGATAAACTCCCACAGACACACAGCACTGACCTCAGCACTGGCCCCTGAACAGCCCTGCTTTAGCTATGGGGACAGGCTTAACCCTAAGGGTCTCTGTGACCACAGGATAAACAACAAGCATGAAATCAGCACAAGGACAATAATATGAAACTATTCAAAATGAAGCCAAGTCTATTTTAAAATATAAGAGACCATAAGATTCTGTGTATATTAATATACCTTGACAATCCTCTAGCCAACAGGTGTAATAAAGCATTTGTTTATATGTCTGACAATCAAGATCAATTAGTGATTAAAATGTAGATATATGTTTCATTTTCACCCTCGACCCATATCCATTTCAATTTAACTACAAAACACTAAAGTGCACTTACCTTGAAATCAGTGTAGCCACCTTAGACATAGTCCACCTGTACTGGTTGTTAACTGTTTCAGAGTGAACAATCTGTTTATTTAACAAGCCGTTATCAAAGGTTTCATAGCTCCGATAACACAGTTTCCATCAGAACACCCTCCTTTAGCCTTGAGTTCATTCCCTTAAAGAAACAGTAACATGGTTTAGGTGCTGTAAGTGTCTGGGATCGGACCTTTGGGTATTCTTTGTCAGCTCAGGGTGCGGACATTGTTCAGGGTGTTAATATATTACATGTTCACACTCACAGTAACACCAAACCCAGCAAACCACACAGGCACCATTCATTACAGACTGAAAAGGCCATCGGAGGGTGAATGTCACCCAGGCTGATCTGGAGTCAGTCTCTCACCTCTAGTGTCATCAGATTAACTCCTGCAGGCTGATCTGGAGTCAGTCTCTCACCTCTAGTGTCATCAGATTAACTCCTGCAGGCTGATCTGGAGTCAGTCTCTCACCTCTAGTGTCATCAGATTAACTCCTGCAGGCTGATCTGGAGTCAGTCTCTCACCTCTAGTGTCATCAGATCAACTCCTATAGGCACACACACACCACCACTGATCTCAGACCTGCAGCCATAATTTGGTGCTGATGGGATCCAACAGCAGAACAGACATGAGTAGGGAAATAAATGGGTTCTTTAAAGAGCCAGGCAGAGGCGCAAAAACCCAGACTGCCTAGAAAACATCCGATACAGTCATTGATTTGAACTCCATTTTCTCCATGCCTTAACACTCTCTCTGATGTTGATCTTTAAGGTAAAGTAAATCCTTCTTGTGGGTTTGTATTTACTTTGCCTTAATGTGTTCTGGGGTGTGGTCCTTATCTTTCAGGCGTGTCTTGTCTGTTTGTTGAAGGCTGCAGTGTGGGCGGTAATGTTTGCTTAAATATAGTCTGGTTAACTTTATTTGTTCCCTGCATTTACGTGTAGCCTGAAGTGACATGAACTAGGCAGTCAATGGAATGTATTTACACAGAAGCGTAAGCTGGTTAAAATGGGGAAATGAGTCATATATTTTTGCCAACATATTGGAGTGTATTTTTATGATTTAGTGAGTTCACAAATCTTTAAATTATGTCACTTTTACATATATGGAAGGAGAAATACTCCCAGTGCTCACAGTTCCTTTACAGTCAGTGTGTGTGTGTGTGTGTGTTTGTGTGTGTGTGTGTTTGTGTGTGTTTGTGTGTGTGTGTGTGTGTGTGTGTGTGTGTGTGTGTGTGTGTGTGTGTGTGTGTGTGAGGAGATGGAGGAGGGATACTTCCAGTGCTCACAGTTCCTCTACGGTCAGTGTGTGTGTGTGTGTGAGTGTGTGTGTGTGTGTTTTACAGGTGTTCAGGAGAAGATGGGCATCATGAACAGAGGGGTGGTGTATGGACTGTGGGACTATGAGGTGGAGGCTGAGGACGAGCTGTCCTTCAGGGAGGGGGACTGCATGACCATCCTGCGCAGGCAGGACCAGGAGGAGACGCAGTGGTGGTGGCCCCGCTGTGGGGACAAGGAGGGCTACATCCCCCGAAACCTGCTGGGGGTCAGTCTGTCTGTCTGTGTGTGTGATTGCTGTAGAGCATTGTTTCCCAAACTGGGGTACGCCAGATGTACGCAAAGGAACGTAGGAGGTACGCGAAAAAGTGAAACAGCCCATTACATTTTCAAACTGACCTATAAATAGACATGACATCTTAAATAGTCTGAATAGCCGAGTTGCAATGCCAAAAATACACTCATGTATACATTGTAGTGTTCAGCGAAATATAAAAAGGTCTCCAAGAGAAAACAGAAGAAGGCCTACTATCGAGGATGCACCTGCCGGCGACAGCATGTGGTGGTACATAGCTGGAGACTGTAAAAAGTTTGGGAAACACTGCTGTAGAGTATTCGTATCTATTCTTGTAGATATCAATGTGAAGATATTACTGTGTTACAGTATCACTGCTGATAATTGAGCTCATCTCTCTCTCTCTTTCTCTCTCACAGCTGTACCTTAGGATCAAACCCAGACAGAGAAGCCTGGCTGAAGAATATTATGTGGCCTATCAAACTGACATTACACACAAACACACACGTATACATTTACACACACACACAGTTCAGCAGAACACTAAGAGTCCCAGTACAGCACATCTTTGCTGAATGATGGAACAGTTGATGAAAGTGTGACATAAATAGGTGTGTCTGTGGACAGAGAACAGCCTGAACTACGCGTTACTCACTGGACTGATCAAAAGAGTTTATTTTGCTGACATTCATTGAGAAGATAAAAAACCTTGTTTTTTCTTTGTAAAATTTGGAGAGAGTGGGAGAGAATTGGTGAAGTATAACAATGAAGATTGTGATAATGACTGCGTTTAAGATTGTAAAATGAACACTGTTTTCTTTGTTGTTTGTGTAAAACTTTATTTGTAAATGTACCCAACTACTCATGTACTCATATTGCTGGATAGTCTGTCACCTGCAGCATCTCTATGATCATCATGTTTTTCTTTTTTTCTCTATTTGAAAATGGATGCCATTTTTAAGGCCCTAATGTAGTTAGACATTTGTGTAGTTTATTTATATTTCTGTTTAATTAATTTACATTGTTCCTCACACATTATCTAATAGAGAGAGTAGAGAGAATGTTGATTTCACAAAGAGGTTATCAAAATGACTGCCATCACATCCTTTGCTGCATACAAGGACAAAAAACATACAATCAGTCTTTCATAATAAAACAGAAATGATAACAGCTTGTATGAGAGATGCATTTTCTCCAAGGTCATGTCTGAAGAGAAAACATGTCTGACATCACTCTAAAGAGATGAAGATGATCTGTAAGAAGCCACAGAGCACAGGAGCAGCTTCCCATCTAAACGTGAAATAAACACATTTCATTCCAACACCTGCCTGAAGAGTCACTCTGGAGACAAACTCACATCTGCCCTCACTCATCTACCTGCAACATCACTATTTGCAAAATATCATAAAAGCAGTGGTGTATAAACATAATACACATATCATTATTTCCTTAGTATCACAGCATCACACATGTGTATGAATAGGAGTGGGTGACTCCTGTGTTCCTGCAGCATGGGGAGGTCATGTGATCTGGCACAGGGACACTGATGAGTCATGCCAAACCCCAAACCCAGGATAGAGGGGCTCAGTGAATGTGGAGTAGAACGTGTGCTGGTGGGTGAGTGTGTCAGAGGCGATGCTGTAGAAGGACAGAGTGCCGGCCGGCCAGTCCAGGTACACTCCTACTGTTCTGGAGCCGGAGGAGGGGGCAGGTATGTCTGTGTCTTCATTATTGTGTCTGGCAGAGTAACTGCCAGAGTATGTGTGAGGAGAGCACTCCAGACTCCAGGACTTGTCATTATGTCCCAGCAGGCAGTCATCACTCCCCCCTTTCCTCTGGATGCTTCTGTACGCCACAGCTATATAAGCCCCCCTCCCACTCCACTCAGCCTCCCAGTAGCAGCGTCCAGACAGTCCCTCTCTACACAACACCTGATCCCACAAGACAAATCTCTCTGGGTGGTCAGGATACGGATGCTCCTTTTTCACATGTGTCACCTTTCTGTTCCCCTCAGAGAGAGAAAGACATCTGCCTGCTGTGTTTGTGTCCAGTGTGAGCTCACAGGCATCTGCAGACAAGAGGGGAGAGAAGAGAGGAGAGAATAACATCATCAGAAAAGACAGCTGCTGCCGACTAACCTACACACACACAAACATACATCACATTATCTGTGCTTTCCCAAATAACGCATTTGGATGCATCCCCACCCCTTACTGTCCTCTGAGGAGTGTTAAAGACACTTTGTAAACATCTTAATCTTACTTTCTAGATTTCTTAAGAGCTGAACACTTCCCAAATTATTTGATATTGGAAATGAATGCCTTGGGCTCATTAATTGCTGTGACCCTGGCACACACACACACACATACATACATACACACACATGTGTGCATCATTGTGAAGTGTGCAGTGGTAACAGCTACAGCAGGCATAACACTCAGTGAAGGCAGACTACAGACTGAACACACAGAACAGATGTCTGTGAATGATCCCAATTCATACAGTTACTGAATTAACCATTAAGACTTACATCTCAGCAAACGTGGTCGAGCTCTGCTTACTGAAGCATGGTCAGTTCTGTAACAGAAACACACGGTCACACATATTCTTCTTCCATTTTTTTTCATTTGAATAGTTCATTGTTACTACATGAAGTAAATGATAATTTAAGGAAACATGAATATGTATTACTGTAAGATGAATGTTGTATCTGATAAATCTGATTCAAATGGCTATAGGAGCAATGGTGATTATTTTATTGCATTGAATGCTGCTGTATTTTGCACTGGTGCTCTTAGTTTAATTATGTGAAGGAAGGCAGTCAGGTTAAGATGGACCTTGACCTTTGACACCAGAGAAACAAGGACAAAGGAACAAAGAAATCAGGAAGATGTAGAGTAAATATAGTTCTTTATGCCTATTTTGCCTATTTCTTGCATAATTGGGACTAGTTTTTACCTTTACCAACTGCCTATTCATTGACTCATCCCTTTGCTACCATATAATTTATTTGGACTTCTGGATTCCTTTAAAGTCCACTACCCTGCTTGACCTCTAATCCTCAGATAATTTATCTGGACCACTTTGCAAAAGGGACAGTTTAAATTCATATTTGCAATATTGGACGCTGTATCAAAGAAGTGACCTACCTCTAAGTTGATAAAGTAGCTATTTAAATACATCTTCGAAAAAACATCACTACACTAGGTATGAAGAAACTGATTTGATCTCACACGAATAATGCAGAAAAGTACAACATTGGGATGTCTTTCTACGCTTACTCAGGCTTCTCCAGTTTACAGACAGGATCCTCCAGTCTAACAGATAACAGCTTCAGTCCTGATTCTCCGGGATGATTGTAGCTCAGATCCAGCTCTTTTAGGTGGGAGGGGTTTGAAGAAAGAGCTGAAGCCAGACAAATACAACCCTTTTCTGAGATGAGACAATCAGAGAGCCTAAGAGAGAGAATTCTCAAGTTAAACTGAAAAATCTCCTTATCAGAATAATATCTCTTCAGTACCTACATTACTTCATTGTACAGGCAGTCATTACTCAAAAAAAACAGAAACACTTTTAACTAGGACTGATGTGTTCAATGGAAATGCTCTCGTGCCCTTTAAAATAGTGGTTCTCAACAGGGGGACCAGGGCCCAAAAGGGCAACTCAGGGAGATGTAAGGGCGGCCTTAAGATGATAGAAGATTATTTAAAACAATGAAATACATGAACATTTGTATTCGTTGGTTGGGCAGTATTGGTTGGATTAGGTTGTTGGGTATGAGTACTTGCATGTGACAGAAAGAGGTTTGGCTGCTGCAGTGCACTCTAATCCCCGCCAGTCATTGTGAAAAGTTTATATAATGAAAACTCTTAATCACTGCCAGTTATAACTGCATTTCATCTCAAATTTGTTTTGGTCCTAGTGTGTTTGTGTGTCAGTGTGTGTGTGAGAGCGAGAGAGTGTGAGGTCTGTCTTTGTGTCGTCAACAAACACAAGGAGATACAAGAAACCAATCAACTCGTGTTCACACTAAATGGTATAAAACAATATCTGCACCAAGGCAACTTCAAGTTCCAGAGGGTATTGTAATAGGGCTGGGCACTTAAGCAAATTTAAATGTATGTTATGATTATGGCTTCCAACAATTACGAAAAACAACATAGAGTATTTTGCATCATCATGTGTCTTTGAGTAAGTTTGTGTTTGAGTGAGTGAATTCATGCTTTTTGTACTCACCCTGCATTGGGCTGTGTTGATGTGCTGCTCATGTTTCCAGGATCATCCATGTCCTGGTCATTCTTCATGGTCACACAGCTGTGTAGTGCAGACTCTGGTCTGAGTGTCTGACTCTGACCTGCAGCTTCCTCTACGTCTTGATTAATTTCAGTTGTCTCACTAGGCCAGAACGGCAGAAGAAATGTAATACAGAATTAGTTAATAAACTGAAATGACGTAAAAGCCCTGTATAATCCAAACATATATTGTGTTCATTTACTAGAGGGGTGTTTTAGCTCATTTAAAGCAAGTAAAACAATAGATTGAAAAAGGCTAAATATCACTTCATGCTCTATGCTACTCTCCTCTTTTCAGAATCAGGTTTTTAAAATGGGATTCAAATAAATAGGTCTAACTGTTAATACATAAGTGACTTCAGCAAAGGCCTACACAGAGAAAGGCTGTGGTGATTCCTGGTCCTATTTTCATCAATAACCCCTATAGGCTTTCATGAACGTTTTGGTGAATAATAATGTTTTCCTTTGACTAGGATACACTTGCAAGTTACACTAAGCTTCATCCATTGTTCAGTACGGACAAGTTATTTTCTCATGGCCTTCTTGTTGGGCTTTAATATGATGTTTCACACTAATGCAAAATGGCCAAGAGGTGTTGCTGTTACATTGGTTTGCCACCAGAGAAATCTAATTATGTGGTTTTATATGTTTTGACATATTATTATAAGGAAAAATGGACATCCATGTATGAAAGATTGGAAAGAGTGTAGATTAATATTTAACTCTGGACATTCCTACACTACACAAACATAAAAAGATTAGCTGGTAAAACACAGAGTTCTATCCATACTACACCTGGATTCGGTCAGGGTTTCAAGGAACCATTTGCCTGACCTGACTGACCTTTGAACCTTAGTCTACCAGAACGAGTCACACATTCAAAGACACCTAAATGTCAAACAGGATTGATAAAGAGCTCTTAGTTTTATCATGACTAAACACAGCAGCAGGTAATACCATGTTCAGGAGACTGTCAGTTTAGCCTAACCAACCCTTTGCAAGAAAACTCATCAAATTATTGCTGGAAGAACTATTCTGTCTTCTCGCAAAATAGACTTAAAAAACCCATCAATTGCAATAGATTAATCTCCAGCTGAACAATTTTGACATGCAGCAAAGCCATTTTCAGGTACTTGTCATTGTGATCCACTAGAACTAATACACAGATAATACATATGACTTATCTTATCACCAAAGGTGTTTGGAACCAGCAATCATGCCCACTGCCAGAGCATGAGAATGATTAACAGAGTCATGTGACCAGATAGCCCTGAGTAATTGGATAACTGCGCTCTTTGTAGAAGGGTGACCATGATTCTGGTAAATATTAAAGTTATTATTTACAGACAAAAGTAGATTAGCCACTTAATTTATACTCTGAGTGGATTTACATACACTGGGCCCTAATTTCGTAGGGCAATGACCTCAGCAAACAGTTTTCATGCAGCAGTTACTCCCCAGTGAGAACAGGCAGGGAGGGTTGGCACCTCATGACCTTTGAACTCACTGGCAGGATATGCTGATAAGAAAGACTACATGACTCACCATGTTGATCTGGAGTCAGCCTCTCTTCTCTGGTACTACCAGATAAACTCCCACAGACACACAGCACTGACCTCATCACATTACATGGCCCCTGAACAGTCCTGCTTTAGCTATTTGGACAGGCTTATCCATAAGGGTCTCTGTGACCACAGGATAAACCTCAACCCTCTTCTCTACTTTTGTAACTTCTTACTTTGTAAAAACAAGTGATGCAAATCTGATAGATCCCAGACACCATGTTTAGAGTCACCGAGACATGAGGACTGACATGTTACAGTATGGGGTCACATGACACGGGACAGGCAGGAAATCAGCACAAGGACAATATTATGAAACTATTCATAAAGAAGCCTAGTCTACTTAAAAATCTAGGAGACCTTCAGATTCTGTGCATGTTAACATTGTCTACCTTGACAGCCCTCTAGCCCTCATTAGTTTATATGCCTGACAATCAAGACCAAGGATCAATTAAAAATGTATATATATATTTTTTTCATTTTCACCCTCAAACCATATCCATATCAATTGAACAACAAAACAAATAAATGCACTTACCTTGCGATCAGTGTAACCACCTAAGACCTGTTCCACCTGTACTGGCTGTTAAATGTTTCAGAGTGAACTTTGTGTTTCTGCACAAGACGTTATAAAAGGATTGTATTGCTTAGATAACACAGTTTCCATCAGAACACCCTCCTTCAGCCTCAAGTTCATTTCCTTAAAGAAACAGTAACATAGTTTAGGTGCTGTAAGTGTTTGGGACTGAACCTTTGGGTATTATGTGTCAGCTCAGGGTGCAGACATTGATCAGGGTGTTAATTTATTATGTATTTATTATATACATTCACAGTAACACACTCACAGTAACAACAAACCCAGAAATCCACACAGGCACCATGGATCACTGACTGAAAAGGCCATCAGAGGGTGAATGTCACACAGGCTGATCTGGAGTCAGTCCACCACGTTAAGTGTCATCAGATTAACTCCTCTAGGCTGATCTGGAGTCAGTCCATCATGTCTAGTGTCATCAGATTAACATCACATTAACTCCTGCAGACACCACTGAGCACTGATCTCAGATCTTCAGTGTGTATTATGCAGGTGAAACTCGAAAGTCTGACAGGTACATGTGATCCTGCAACATGATGTGACATTATCTCTTGCTGCAGAACGTCGGACATTCGCCCCATTTCAAATCATAAAGTCTTTACGGACTGGTGTCTGACTGTTTTAACTGTGTAACAACCTGGAAATAATGTCTGTTTTACCTCCCTGTCTGCTCCTGAGTAGGTTATCTCCCTATCAGTATTTTAAAAGCCATTGTTAGAATGTTTCACAAGTGCACGCGCCAAGTTTTTTGCTAAATTTAAATAATTAATTTGAAAGAAATAAAGAAATGTACGTACATTTTTATCAGCCGAAGTTCATGCGGTGAGTTAGGGAAGCACGCCCTTTTACCACGGGTCTACTATGCTGGTATGGTACGTGCAAGAGTGCCCAACGTTGCTCAGGCTGCACAATGGTTGAGCTCAATATGTACAAATTCATGTCTATTGTTTGTGCATCATTTCATTTTCATTCTGTCACTTTCCTGAGTTAGGAGAATTTATTTGGCAGTTTCTAGTTTTTCATATGTAATGATTTTGTAGCAAACTTTAGTTTTTCCCCACTGTTACCTATCAAATCAAATCAAACTTTATTTGTACGCCGCATTTCATACCAGGAGGTTACACAATGCGCCTCACAGAAAGAAAAAATGTGTGTGTGTGTGTGTGTGTAGGTGGGGGGGGTGGGTACTAACCACACCTCTGCTGTCCAAAAGGGGGGCCAGTGTGATGTTGTCATTCTAAGGGAGGTGTGGTGAGCAGACACTACTGTGTGGTGTCAGGCCTCAGCAGATCTCAGCAGTGTGAGATATCCGGCAGAGCAGTACTGATACAGCAATTTGTGTTTGATTATTCATAATCATCAAGTTTGCCTTTAACTTTTGTTTTGACTCTCATGTCATTGTTTATTCTCCTTAAAGACAGACCCTCTCTACACAACACTTGATGCCTGTAGTCGAATCTCTCTGGGTGGTCAGGATACGGCTGCTCCTTATTCACACGTCACCTTTCTGTTCCCCTCAGAGAGAGAAAAATGTCTGCCTGTGGGTACAGTGTGAGCTCACAGGCATCTGCAGACAAGAGAGGAGAGAACAACAGAATATGGGCAGTGACAGCTGCTGCTGACTAACACACACACACACACACATACACACACACACACACACACACACACACACACACACACACACACACACACATACACAAACACACACAAACACACACACACACACACACACACACACACACACACACACACACACACACCCATACACAAACACACACACACACACAAACACATCACACCTACCCATTACATTGTTTTGTTTTTGCTGAATAACATTGAAGAATGGGCCCAAGTTGTTCAATCCCACTCTGTGACAGTAGAGCATTTTCTAGAGTGCTGTATCTCCCCACCTCACATTCATCCCTCCATCTCTCTCACTGTATCACTTCATCAGCCTAACCAGCCCTCTCAGCCACGCCCACTCCAGTCCTGCCCGGCCTCACCTGGACATCAACACCAATTAGCCAATGGGCTTTTTAAAGACTGAATATCATCACTTGTAGACTGTTCCCCAATTAGCTGTGGGCTCTTTAAAGACTGAATATCATCACTTGTAGACTGTTCCCCAATTAGCTGTGGGCTCTTTAAAGACTGAATATCATCACTTGTAGACTGTTCCCCAATTAGCTGTGGGCTTTTGAAAGAGCTCACTGACCTCATCTGTCTCACTGTGAGGTACTGTTGTCTAGTACGTTCCAGAGAGCCGTTTTAGTGCATTTGCTGGTCTTGATCTAAGATCCTTCTCACATTGCCTGTTTATCTTTTGTATTCATGTCTGTGTGGATAGTTTACCTGTTTGTCTTTTGTATTCATGTCTGTGTGGATAGTTTACCTGTTTGTCTTTTGGATTCATGTCTGTGTGGATAGTTTACCTGTTTGTCTTTTGGATTCATGTCTGTGTGGATAGTTTACCTGTTTGTCTTTTGGATTCATGTCTGTGTGGATAGTTTACCTGTTTGACTGATCTAACCTGTTCTGACCTGTTAGTGGCTTTTTGGATTCTCCCTTTGGACTCGTACTTTGGACTTCTGTTTAGGAAAACTTGTTTGAAGTCTCAATCTGGGTCTCTGCCTTGAATCATCCCACTGACACTCATTCATTCATTCCCACGTATTCGCGCACGCTTGCACGCTCGCACGTACACACACACACACACACGCTTGCACGTACACACACACACACATGCACACTGAAAGGATCTTCCCTCGAATGAAATAAATTGAATGAATGATTACTCTTCTTTTAATCATTATCATGGATCTCCCTCCATTACTTTCAAACATTTGGATTCCTCTTTTGCCCACTTTAAGGTCCATACCGAAAGTGTCTAATTAAACACATCAAGAGAACAAACATCAAGGGTCACATGTATCAACGTTGCATACGCACTGAAATGCCTTTGATAAGAAGCAATATATGATGGCTATACAAACAGCGCTGTCTGCAGAATGATGTGTTCCTGCAGCATGGGGAGGTCATGTGATCTGGCACAAGGACGCTGAGAAGTCATAATAAACCCTAAACCCAGGATAGAGGGGCTCAGTGAATGTGGCGTGGAATGTGTGCAGGTGGGTGAGTGTGTCAGAGGAGACGCTGTAGAAGGACAGAGTGCTAATTGGATGGCGATGGTTGGGTGTAGCTGGTAGAATGCCTTTGATGTGGGGGTACATATGATGGCCAGAAAAACAGCACTGTCATGTGATCTGGCTGTCATATGATCTGGCACAGGGACACTGAGAAGTCATAATAAACCCTAAACCCAGGTGGTCTTGGTGCCTGCAGAGCTGGACCGATAGAGTGATGCTGGAGATAACTGAGGGGATGCTTCAGAGGAACACAGAGACCTCATGTTGTTTCATAACTGAGTGCACATTGACCTATTAAAAGTCTTAACAGTACATTGATATTCTGTTTAAAGTCTGACTGGATTGTTAAAGGGAATAAATTGCCAAGTGGGTGAATAGAGGAAGCCCACACATGTTTTGCTTCCATGAGAACATACAGTAAGTTCATAGTAAATCAGATCAGCGACACACCGTCACAAAGATATGACAAACTATTAAACTGAATGTCCTCCATTGAGTTTAGTCAGTGAAATGCCACTGTCAAAAAATGTACATGATAGTATTTTGAAATGGTTTCTCTCTTTTATTGTGAGTAAAGGTCTGTAATATGTGTGTAACATGAAATTGACTTGATGACACAGACACAACTGTAAGTTCGTGGTCAAGTCTTGTATCAGGAAGTAAACGCCACCTAACCACCTCACCCGCCTCCACTTCTTTCTCCCATTTTGTTTCATGCATGTATGTTCATGTTTCTGTATTTGTTTTTCTTTATTCATTAATGTTAGTGGGGGGAAATCAATGCGTATTTTAACAGCTAATTAGACCTCTCTTTGCCAGACTAGCCATCCTCTTACAGATAAAGCGTCATACAGAGACTTTCTTCACCTGTTGGTAGGGGCTGCCTCTCCTGAACGAATGTCTTATTTATCTTTATTCAGGGTGAGATTGGCCTGGGAACAATATCTTTGTAATGTTATTATTTTCATTAGGAGGTTGTTTAGTCTTGATGGAAAATGCACAGGAGTTACTATTTCAAAGCCTGCATGTTGAAATCTATATTGGGGAAATACATGTAATGTGGGCCGACATTAAATCATTAATATGAATTACTGTTCAGTCACAGGAGTCTAATAGCACCACAGGCAAAATTGCTGATCTCGTCATGAATATCACTTTTTCATACCCGCTTATCTCTTTTTTTTATCTCTCTCCATATAATCAAGTAAGATGAGATGAAAAGTGTTTGCAGCCTCCCTACTTTAGGTGTGTCAGCAGCACACACACACATCCTCTCTCTGTCTTAGGTCTGTCTTTCACAAAATGGCCATCCTTGTACAGATACCTCATTAACTCTTCACCTACCTCTCCTAAAGTGAAGCTGATATCTTTTCTCTCAGACTTCAGGGTGAGATTGGACTGGGACACATCAGTGGCTGCTGTGTTCTGTAGTCTGGGCCGCCATGTGTCAGCAGTCCCCTTACTTTAGGGGTGTCAGCAGCACACACCCAAACCCATCCTCTCTCTGTCCGAGTGACTCTAGAGTGCCCCCTATCTGCCCCCCTCAGATCACATGGCAGGGGGATGTAGATGCTACCACCCTCACCCCACTGTTCCCCATCCTCTGCCCCCACACGGATCCAGACATGGCAGGGAGATGCAGGTGCTACACAGAGAGAGGGGAGGTGTTGGTGCTGTTAGCCATAAAGACACTGACACACACACACACACACACACACACACACATACACTTTTTAATTACTGTTCATTATTACAGTGTTGTACAGTGTTGCATTGTAAACTTAGTTATTATATTACTGCAATGCACTCATTTGGAGTACAGTGCACTGAATGGAAACATGACCAGTCAATGCATGTCATCGCCAAATCATTTATATGTTTCATAAGCCAGGACAAAGAGACATGGGGAAGCAGCTTTTAGTTTATATACCCCCTGTTACGACCTGGCTCGTGAGTCGCAACATAAATTGGAGACAGACCACAGAGTTGTATGAAAAGGAAGTATTTATTTCTATATAACTTAAAAGCAGTGGCTAAAATGGTGTCTGCAAAACACCAGCACCAAACGCATGGTGTTCACCAGCCTCGAAAGCATGGTGGGAATGCGAGCTCCCTCTGAGGGCAAACAGCATGGCTTTATCCACACCTCTCAGGTGTGGACAATCAAGCTGATTATACCCATTCACCACCCAAAGCCAGTAGGGGTGTAGAGGGGCGTAACACCCCCAGCCTTTGGAACACTCTGCCAGAATACCTAAGAATGGCTGAAACGGTTGAAACCTTTAAACATGCACTTAAGACATACCTCTTTGATCTCGCTTATCACTCACTGTAAAATATATTCATTTGATATTTATTTATTTACTTACTGTATCTCTGTCTCTTTTCAAGTGTTTGTACTCCCCCACACAGCAGCTGTCTCTTAGTTTGACGATGACCGTGCTGAGCAGTCCTTTACGGTGCCAGTGCGGTTAGTACGTCATTGCCTGTTTATTTTTTTCTGGAAAATCTGTGTGTTTTTTTACAAGTGTTTGTAAGCACCCACCTTCTTTCCTACTGTGAGGCGCATTGTGTTACCTCCTTGTATGAAATGCGGCGTACAAATAAAGTTTGATTTGATTTGATTTGATTTGATTTCAAGTTGACAAGTGAAAAAATTTACAAATTCATACACTCTGTTTTGTTATGGCTTTGGAGAGAAAAAAGTCCATCAACTCAAAAATTAGTCATTCCCAAGTTGTATTCTCTAAAAAATATTTTATTTATTTAGTTATTTCAGGACAAAAGAGCATGTTTTTATTGTCCAGTGTGCAGAACATCTTGTGATTTACTCGACTCTTCAGTGTGTCCAGAACATCACTCTTCACTACTGTGAGGTTCTGTCTTACTTCTCTTCATTTTCACCAGTTTGCATGTGCAGAACAACAGATACACAGGACAGGAACCACACACGCATTACTCATTAACTATGCCTACCGTCGTAAGGAAACAAACAGACATAATAATATAACTTGAGAATTTTTTTTTTTACAAAACACCGGAATATGCACAATATGAATATGTCCCTAAATACAGGCAGCACAATATAACAGGCCTCACGCATCTGAGGATGCTGGAGAAGAGCACAGACAAAGCCTCCTTCTCACCAAAGAAGCCTCTCAATAACTACCATGCTGAACCCACATCCCATTACAGGCCCACAACACAGGGGTGATCTCATGTCAGGAGGAAATATAAGCCAAACAAAGTTAAAATGGTACCTATTGTATTATTAATAATGTCAGGCCTTCACAACAAGGTCAACAAAGAGTTACATATCACATTCTTCATCAAAAACATTCTGGATTAGTTCACTGAGAACTCTTTCAACATTGTTTGCTGAACAAACACGGTATGGACACTAACATTTCCAACAACTCAAATGAATGAGCATGAGTATAATGTTTGCCGTGGTTTCAGCAATTGTGTGCACCCATCTGCTTCTACACACGCCAGCCAAGTTAAACCAGTTCAGAATGCTATGTGGGTATGTACAATAATGTATGTAGAAGTCAATGTTGATGTTTAAAACACACACACACACACACACACACACACACACACACAGATCTCAGACCAGTGCATCATTTTCAAACAAATGCAGCAAATAACTAAACCTTAAGGAGAGCAGAATACATCATATTGTTGCTGAAAAATTCTTATAACCCACATATTCAATTCAGAAAATGCACAAAATATACAAAAATACAACATCACCATTTGCATAGTATCATCAAATCAGTGGTATATACACAGAATACACATATCACTATTTCCATAGCATCACACGTGTATGAATACAATAATACACAATAACTATACACATTATACACAATAACTGTGCCTAACACACACACACACACACACACACACACACACACACATTACGTAATAACTATGTCAAAAAAAACAACACACACACACACACACACACAGACCCCAGACCAGTGTATCATTTTCAGACAAATGCAGCAAATTACTAAACCTTAAGGAGAGCAGAATACATCATATTGTTGCTGAACAATTCTTATAACCCACATATTCAATTCAGAAAATGCACAAAATATACAAAAATGTAATATCATCATTTGCATAGTATCATCAAAGCAGTGGTGTATAAACAGAATACACACATCACTATTTCCACAGCATCACACATGTGTATGAATAGGAGTGGATGACTCCTGTGTTCCTGCAGCATGGGGAGGTCATGTGATCTGGCACAGGCACACTGAGGAGCCAGAACCCCAAACCCCAAACCCAGGATAGAGGGGTTCAGTGAATGTGGAGTGGAACGTGTGCAGGTGGGTGAGTGTGTCAGAGGAGACGCTGTAGAAGGACAGAGTGCCGGACGGCCAGTCCAGGTACACTCCTACTCTTCTGGAGCGGGAAGAGGGGGCAGGTATGTCAGTGTGTTTATTATTGTGCCAGGCAGAGCAACTGTCAGGAGAGCAGTACAGACTCCAGGACTTGTCATTGCGTCCCAGCAGGATGTCATCACTCTTCCCTTTCCTCTGGATACTTTTATACACCACAGCTATATGTGCTGCACCCCCACTCCACTCAGCCTCCCAGTAGCAGCGTCCAGACAGACCCACTCTACACAACACCTTAGACGACCTGTCAAATCTCTCTGGGTGGTCAGGATACGGCTGCTCCTTTCTCACATGTGTCACCTTTCTGTTCCCCTCAGAGAGAGAGAGAAGTCTGCCTGCTGTGTTTGGATCCAGTGTGAGCTCACAGGCATCTGCAGACAAGAGGAGAGAAGAAAGGAGAGAACAACATCATCAGAATATGGGGAGTGACAGCTGCTGCTGACTAACACACACCCACACACACACACACACACACACTCTCTCTTTCTATTTCACATTCCAGACACAGGACACCAATACACACACACATACACACACACACACACACACATACACACGCACAAACACACAAACACACACAAACAAACACACACATACACACACACACTCTATTTCACATTCCAGACACAGCACACCAATACACATACACACAAACAATACATACAAACACACACACTACTTCACACTCCAAACAGAGCACACCAATAAACACACACACACACACACACAAAAACACTATAACACATTCCAAACACAGCACACCAATACACAAAATCACACAGTACACCTGTTGAGCATATTTGATAATATAGCAAAGCCATGTTAAATAGCCTATGCAATGATGTCACATTAGAACATGTGTGCCTGCGTGCACTGGGATGCAATTGAGCATGCGCTGAATAAACGGTCAGTGTGAGTTCTCAGACCAAAGAGACGATGGTAGTCTGTACATTCCAAATGTAGCACACCAATACACACACACACACACACAGGCGCACACACCCACACACAAACACACTACATTACAAATACGTACAGAAACAGACACAACTACACATTACGAACACAGCACACACACACACACCCTTACATGTATCCAAACAAAGCACACAGATACACACACACACGTACAAACACAGAAAAAAAAGACAACTACATATTCCATGCATAACAGACCAACACACACACACACACACACACACACACACACACACACACACACACACAAACACACCACTACCCATTCCAAACACAATACACTCATACACACACACACAACAAACAACAAACACACAGACACAAAAACACACCCCTACCCACTCCAAACACAATACACCAATACACACAATCACACACACACACACACACACACAACCTCACAACTACTTCTTCTTCTTTGCAAAGGGAGGCTGCACAAAATATTAATAATTCTGGCACACATATTTCTGAGAAAAATATTTGTTTCATGATAAGAATTATTTTAATTATGTTACTTCAGTTTCATTTTTACTAAAGGGTGCCAAAAATTCTGGAGGGCACTATACATTCCAAACACAGCATACCAATACGCAAACACACACAAGCACACACTCATTCACACCACTAGATTCCAAACACAGGATGCAAATACACACAATCTACTACACATTCCAAACACAGCACCCCAACACACACACGCAATGGCAAATTCCTTACACAATACACTAAATCACACACACACACACCCAACTACACATTCCTAACCCAGCACAACAATACACACACACTATATTCCAAATACAGTACGCCAATACACACACACAACCTCACATTCCAAACACAGCACACTATTACACACACACACTACCCCACATTCCAAACACACCACACCACCCATATACACACACAAGGGGTAGCCAGTGAGAAGGGTGTTAAAACATCAGCAAGGGCAGGGGTTGAAGACTTAGTTTTAGACATGAGCTCTTGCACTGGAAGTCTTGTCAAACACAAAACATATGTATTCATTATATGGGAGTATAAACTTCATAACAACATCTTTCTCTCCCTGTTCTGATGGACAGGCATTCCTGAAAGTGGTGGTTTCTCATGACATTTGGATCAGCCTTGCATTTCCCCCAGTCCATGTATATATAGAGGTGTCAGCAGATGATTTGTGAGAAGTGACCAAGGGGAGTTGGAGAAATGAGAGGAATGATATGAAAAATGTCATAATCAATCATCATCATTAGAGTTTAAATCATTCTTTATTCAGAGAAGAGAGGTATTAAAATATGAGATATGTGTTGGTAACGAATGATGAAAGGGAATGTGATTTGCTGAAATTATATACTGTGTACTGTTAGTGTGACAAACACTGTATAAAAGTTAATTGTTTTCTGTGATCAGGGCCTTCAGTTAACATCTCATCTGATCTGTCATACGTCAACTAGTTTAGTATAAAATGTTGTTTTATTTACCACGTGTTGCCCTGACATAAACACGTGAACAGCTCAATATAATAAGTAAAGAATACAAAATATAGGTAAATGTAATATTATACGGCGACAATAGAATATAGCAAAATCTTTTCAATAATATGTAGTAAATGAAACGACTAGTTAGTGAAAACAATGTCACATGTTGCAAACAGAAAGGGTATTTTTATCTTGTGGTATATGATTATCACGCCAGCGCTGAGCCCTGCTCCTGCCACGCCCTGCTCCTGCCACACCCCCTCCTGATCACCTTCCCAGTACATTGGCTGTGTTCGGATTCATAGATAGCTGTCTAATCCTTGATCTCTTGTTAGACAGGTGTCTGACGAGACAGGTCCTTTCGGGGGAAGGTATCTCAAAAACCTTTGATTTCGAACAGTCTATTAAGATAGCATGTACGGCAACATGACGCTGTGTCATCATGCTGTGTGTGCTTATTTGCTAGCTAGCAGCTACTGTAAGCGACCTGGCTAACGGATACATCGCTAACGAAACAGACTATTTTTGTTAATCAAGCATGACATAAGTACATAGTACACTGTTTATTTCTCGGTAACTTTTTAAAAAAATTACCAAAAAAAGCAAAGAAACGTACATCGGTGAGTACTTTTGTGGAACTTCGACGATTTCATCCACCATCTTTTTTTTTATTTTTCTCTGCTTAGGGAATGGCGCAGAGAGTTATGGGTAATACCTGCCGCCATAAGACAGCAAGGCAGCTCAGATGCTCTCTTGAAAAATGACCGTTATGTGACGTATTTCAAGGTATCTTACTAAAGCGGAAGAGAGGGTTTAAGACATTTCGAACAGTCCTTGCTCTCTTAATAGGAAGGAAGGAAGGAAGGAAGGGAGCATTTTAAGCCTATTCGAACAGGCCCCCTGATTGCCTGATTACCTGCACCTGTCACTCTCTCCACTATATAAACTCCTCAATCACCTCACTTCCCTGTCTGGTCTAGGTTTTAAAAGGACTAAACTCCATAAAATTTACACTCAGTGAAGACAAAGTACAGACTGAACACACAGAACAGATGTCTGTGAATGATCCCAATTCATACAGTTACTGAATTAACCATTAAGACTTACATCTCAGCAAACGTGGTCGAGCTCTGCTTACTGAAGCATGGTCAGTTCTGTAACAGAAACACACGGTCACACATATAATCTTCTAAAACAGATAAGATTTGCCATTTTTTTTTTTTCATTTGAATAGTTAATAGTTACTAGATTGACTAAATGATAATTTACATACATACAATTCAGTGTTGTGAATTTACAAAGATGCATATATATTACTGTAAGATGAATGCTATTTCTGATAAATCTAATTAAAAGGGCTATAGGAGCAATGGTGAATATGTTATTGCATTGAATGCTGCTGTATTTTGCACTGGTGCTCTTAGTTTCATTATGTGAAGGAAGGCAGTCAGGTTAAGATGGACCTTGACCTTTGACACCAGAGAAACAAGGACAAAGGAACAAAGGAATCAGGAGGATGAAGAGTAAATATAGTTCTATATGCCTATTTTGCCAACTTCTTGCCTAATTGGGACTAGTTTTTACCTTTACCAACTGCCTATTCATTGACTAATCCCTTTGGAGTCCACTTACCTGCCTGCCACCTTCCCTGCCTGACCTCTAATCCTCAGATCATTTATTTGGACCACTTTGCAAAAGGGACAGTTTCAATTCATATTTGCAATATTGGACGCTGTATCAAAGAAGTGACCTACATCTAAGTTGATAAAGTAGCTATTTAAATACATCTTCGAAAATACATCACTACACTAGGTATGAAGAAACTGATTTGATCTCACACGAATAATGCAGAAAAGTACAACATTGGGATTTCTTTCTACGCTTACTTAAGCTTCTCCAGTTTACAGTCAGGATCCTCCAGTCTAACAGATAACAGCTTCAGTCCTGATTCTCCGGGATGATTGTAGCTCAGATCCAGCTCTTTTAGGTGGGAGGGGTTTGAAGAAACAGCTGAAGCCAGACAAATACAACCCTTTTCTGAGATGAGACAATCAGAGCGCCTAAGAGAGAGAGAGAGAGAGAGAGAGATAATAAGCAGGATAATGTATTGTCCGTCGGTCATTATCAAAAAATAAATCCCTTCAGGACGAAACAACACCCCTCCGCTGCTCGTCGGGGTGCTGTTCGCCCCGTTGGATAACGACCTCCGGACAATACATTATCCCTTACATATAGAAGCAGGTTGGATGCTGAACCAAGTCTGAGGCTAAAGCTAACCGCAATCGACCCAGACATCGTAGCACTCTGTTCACAGAGCCACGCACACCCCTCTCACTAAGCATGATAGGCCCAGAGTCGTCATTACCAATTTCCATTCTATTTGTATTCTTCTTCTTATAAGTAGCCTACATTCCATTTGAATGCATTACTTGAGAATATCACAGTAGGGCCTACTTTTCATAATGTTCAATGTTCAATTTGTCTCTGTGATTAATGCAAGGCAATTGCTTATTTTGTTTGACTCCAGTAATTGAATATTCATGTTTTGATGCAGTACAATTTATACTTGTTAAACCTCACTAGATTGACTGGTATTTTATATCCCCATTTGATGGGTAGGCCTATGTTTTGATGCAGATCAGTTATTAGTATTGTCACGTTGTACGTTTTTAAATACAATACATGAGTTTACATACACTTAGTTGCCTCAGTCATGTGAACAATAAATCATTATTAATATTAATGCCTTCTGTGTAATCTCTATGTAGTTACAGGCCTACGCTACTTTATTTTAATTCTGGTGGTACTTGGAGAGCCAAATCATTTTTAAGGTGGTACTCATGGTAAAAAGTTTGAGAACCACTGTTCTAGAAGACATCAGCAATAATAACATGAGAGTAAAAGGAATGTAGTAAAATAAAATTGTATGAAAATCAAATGTAAACACACCCTTACAAAAACATTCATTTTGAGGTGCTTAGAATTTATTATTTTTTTTTTAAAAGTTTTCGGACGGAGACTTTTGAACTCTGAACCTTTTAAACATAGGTGTTAACTATACATATGTGAGTTTTGCATTCAGACAGTGTGTGTGGTTTCACTACTACATATTTATAATAGCAGAGTGACCTGTGCCTCTTCAACACTTGTGTCCCTACAAATGCATATTGATGAGTTAGGTGTAAACAAATCTGGGACACCTCAGACAAAAACAATGGCCATTACGTACTGGCCCTGGAATGTCTTTGTGGCCCACTACCCCCACAGGTTTTCTCGCAACACCATGGCCCAATAGAGATCACTGAATCACCATGCCCTTATCATATGAATAGCTGTCATTTGCTAATGGGTGGGTCCTTAGGAGCAGAAACCTCACTCAGAGAGTGAAATGTGCATGCTTTTCGTTCGATTCTCCTGACAAACTGCTTATTTATTTTTTTTGTTTCAAACTATAGATTTTTGTAAAGTAAAGGATTCAAGGTTCATGTGGGTTTTCTTTAATGAAAAGTGATGCTGTTCACAAAGTGTTCTGAGAAATCAATAGAAATTAAAGGGTAGAGGCAACTAAAAGTGGTTTCCCCTTTAGATTTCTAAATGCACTGCTACATTTTATATGACAGTATTGGCATACTAATACACAAACAGGGTCTACCCCTATATTGCCACAGTCCTCGCAGCCTGTAAAAAGGAGTAACACACACTTCACATTCATCTTCAGGTCTCAGTTCATTCATGTGTACACTAATTGAGTTTTTCTCCACCAAATTCTTCATCCATGTGTACACTACAACCGTACAAGGGACGGTTTGTCCATAAGGGTGATTTGGGCGTCGCACTGCCAAACGGGAAAAGGGGATTTTTTTCCCTGTCCGATTCAACCACTATACCGTCTGATCTGCTTCCTGTTCAACAACTCAATTTGCCCTTGGAAAGAAACTCCTTTTAATCGGCGTACTAATGAAGATAAATTGACAACAAAACAATAACGACATTCTAGACCAAATGCATCCATTCAACAGGTTTCTACAAAGGGGGGGGGATCCTACATCCAAGAACTGGTACAAAAGAAAATCATTGCTAGAAAGCTGTGAAGTGGCTAACACGGTCTGTATTTCTATATACCACTGTCACTTTTCATAGGTTTCACAGTGTGAATGTTCACTACTTGCACTTAAGGCCCCGTCACACCATAACGTTCTGGTCAACGTTCTCTGAACTTTCTAATCGTTCAATTTCGAGCGTTCTAGGGCGAGGTGGACACATCTGGCGTGTGACTTAACGAAAGAATAGCGTAGGACTGACGCATGACTACTAGCGTCGGACTCACGCATGAGGAGCATGTAACAGCGACTTGTGACGTGTCACTGGTGCGCGACAAACGTGTGCTGACGTGTCTGCTACTAGCGCTGCTGCAAGTAAGAAGATGATAAATGCTGCTGAAAGTAAGAAGAATACAAAGCCTCTTTCACTAGCAATGTCTTCGGACAAAGATTTACTGTTATTATTACTGTGATTTACGAAATAACGGGTGTTATTCCTGGGGTTTTATGTTATTAAAATAAATTATTTAAATTTGACACTGAATTTGTGTTTCTCAATGTTTATTATCAGAAAACATCAACACATCCACACACATTGTCCATGTCACAAGAGTCTTCATATCATATCCATCTGCCATGGAACAGCACCAACTATAACAATGCTCAGCTATGTTCAAGTTCAGTACATCTACTTCATGCTGGGCTCAAGTAAGCATATATACCCTCCACTCCGCTTTTCGCTAGATTATGCAATGACCTTGCATGACATGATAGCATGGAATATGCAGATTTATAGTGTACAGAATAACGTTTGCAATGATTGCGTTTGTTGATCACGTATGGTTAATAACATATTCATTGTAGAAGGGACATGATAAAAATCAAGATCTTCCCTTGGTGAAAAAACTTTCGCCGATATCTCTGTATGAGAGATGGGTTAGGTGCTCAAATTGCCTGGGATCAAAGAGGACGTTAGTAGGCATGTCCAAACTAAAAATCACGTCTCAGGATTGCTGCGCACATAAGTTATTTCGGGTGCATCAACTGTACTCAGTCTACCCTACCCAACGACTGACTACGATAGCCAAACGCGTGCAAAGTTAATAAAACGTTCCACGAAAGTTCTCCAGCGTTTAAATTAAACGTTGAAGAACGCTTGTGCATGTTCAAAAATGTATTTTCGGACCAGCGTTCTCCGCCGATCACCGACAATTACTGACGATTACAGCGTTCACCAGCTTTCACACAACGCTCTTCTGGTGCTATACCAGCGACCATGGACGATCACCAACGTTTCCTCTAACTTCATAGAACGTTGACAAGAACGTCATGGTGTGACGGGGCCTTAACCTAGCGTAGCTGCGTCAGTTATCGGACAGTTTGTTAAAAAATCGATATGCTAAGTCTATTTATAGATTAACGTTATGTATAAGCTTACCCAAGCTAACGGTTTTCGAGAGAGATATTTGTCCTTTTTAACTTGTACGACTCGTTTAACACCGCAAGAAAACGTATTTCTAAATATTTCTATTAATGTTTACGGTGACACGTTACATGAGTAAGTTTTCGCCTGCGTCAATTATCGGACACTCCCACTAAGTTCCACTTACCACGTTGGTTTTCGAGATAATAATATGTTTTCCTCCTGCTTTTACATATACCGGTCTAATTTCTGTACAAATGACTTTGTCACAATATGTTTTGACAAGCAAACGTTAATCTAACTAGTGTTATTTTAGTTTGATTTGGGTATTTTGTGGGCTTTCTTTGACCTGATTCAGTTGTAGGTGCAGTCTATTCACTTAAACACGCACACAACAAACATGGCATGATTATAGGGATTCACGATATTGAATTTTAGCCGATATTTACAAGCTCATTTTGGCCGATTGCCGATGCCGATACATACACCTCTGCTTTTTAATTATTGAAAAGTCTCTCCTGTACTAGAATTAATCTGTTATTATGATAGGGTATTGCTGTAGATACAGGACATTAAAAACTTGATTTGTATCATTTTAGAAATAGACATTCACTCATGAAACTATTGAAATGATTTCAAATATGGCGGATTTATTTATATTTTCACGTCACAATTTTCATACTTTATATGTGATGACTTATTTTGCTTTTGTAAGCCAATACTTTTCAATATCAGTCAATAAATATTGTTGGTTTTGACTTGTTGCCCCCTTCTTTATGTTTTTACTGGACATATCATGTGTCCTGTTAAGTAAGGGATAATGTATTGTCCGGAGGTCATTATCCAAAAATAAATCCAGACGGGGCGAACAGCACCCCGATGCGCAGCGGAAGGGTGTTGTTTCGTCCTGAAAAACTGGGAGTGAGCATGGTTTATACCAGAAGTTATGTTAAATTAAACACATTTTGTATTCCAAAATCCATCATTTCCCATATATCCATCATCCTCTATTTGAGGTGTTTGAGGGATGGGAAAAACACAGCAGAAACTCTAAGATGAGAGACACAAAATGAACAGGTAGAAATTGAATTTGAATCTTATGTGAAGGGAAGCAGAAAAAAAAGATATACTGTCTGAAACATTAGCAAAATCTGATTATCAATACGTATTACATTTACATTTAGTCATTTAGCAGACGCTTTAATCCAAAGCGACGTACTACGCTTATATAACAATATAAATTAAAGTTAAAAGCTACATAAATAACCCGAAAATGTATGACAATAAGGACATAAGACCAACCTTAATGTCAGCAGTTCGCAGTGGGGATTAGATGAATTAGGTGAAACGGGGTGTTTTCAAAGTAGTTGTGGCCACGTCACAACCCAATAGCGATTGCCGATTTACCATGCATTTATCATATGAATAGCCGTAATTTGCTAATGGGTGGGCCATCACCGGTTGCTTTCACCCTCAGCGAGAGAAATTAGCAAGGCTTCAGCACTATTCTCTTTACAAAGTGCTCATTTATGTCTTAGTTTCTAAATGCATATATTTGAAAAGGAGAAGATTCAGGGTTTCTCGTGGTGTTATTGTTATGTCTGTAGGACAAAAACTTGCAGAGTTTTTAAATGCAATTGCTAAAAATAGCTCCAACTGCCCCACGGGGCACCTCCGGGTTGGAAGGGTTAAGGGCCACAGAAATAATCAGAAAATGAATGACAATAAGGACATGTATAACACCAACCTTAATGTCTGCAGTTTGCAGTAGGGACTAGATAGTCCGTTAGAGAGAAGCTGTATTCCAGAATATCCCAGGTCATTGTTACACAGATCCAGCTCTGTCAGGGAGTTTGGTGACTGTAGAACTGTAGCCACAATTCCACAGGACTTATCTGTAAGTGTGCATTCAGCAAGTCTGAAAAACATAGTGACAAAAGACAAAATATCACCCTGGAATTATTAAAAAGCATTGCCTTTCTGAAGGTGTCCTGTAATGGCATACTAATACACAAACATGGTCTACCCCTATATTGCCACAGTACTCACAGTTCCCTCATATTAAAGTCCACAGCAGCCTGTAAAAAGGAGTAACACACACCTCACATTCCTCTACAGGTGTCAATTCGTTGATGTGTACGCTACTTTTTTTTTAAGTTTTAAAAATGAACTTCTAAATTTAACGTGACATTCATGACATATACTGTTACATGAAGAGCTTCAACCCCTGTTATGCCACTACACAGTTCTTTCATGTACACCTACACACTAGTGGTGTAGAGAGAACCCATTATCTGCATCTGTTCAACCAACAACATTATTTATCATTCAGATAGAAGGGCGTGGTTTATACCTGAAATTATGTAGAATCGAGCAAACATTGCATTTTCTATGCAAATATTAATTTACAATGCAATTGTTGTGCTTTCAAAACATCAACTTGATTTAATATTAGCATATTACTAATTAGGAAATATATTTCTCATACTGTTCTTTTCATCTCTGTCTTTGAATACCCCCCCCCCCGCCTTCTAACTGGTGAACATGGAATGAAAAGAAACAATTCTTGTGAAATCTTGTTGATAATTTAGATCAACTTCCAAACACTCCTCCCGTCCATGCTCCTGAAGCAATGTGTTGATTGGCTGGAGAAGTGCCTGGTTTGGTCAGATCCACTATGTTTGTTTCACATTTACAGAGCCAGGACTGTGCACAAACACTGGGGTATATTTTGAGCCTGTTCACACAAAGAACAGGCTGCTAAAGGACATTGAGGAACAATTCACTGAATTTGACAAAAAAGATCTGGTTAATGGATTCATTATTTTTGTGATTTGACCAGTCTATAGAAACATTTATTTCACACCCCAGCACAGTGATGTAGACAAGGTGTTCACTGGTACATTTACAAGAAAATGTGATGTGAACAGTTACTCCACTGTTATGTTGTCATGGTTATTATAAGCTTAACTGTAGTACTTAATAATGAGTTTATTTCCTATATTTCCTAACATGTCTGTAATGTTTTTTCAAATATAATTGTATCTGAACTTAAAATCCATCATTTCCCATCTATCCATCATCCTCTATTAGAGGTGTTGGAGGGGTGGGAAAAAAACAGCAGAAACTCTAAGAGGGATGAGAGACACAAAATGAACAGGTGGAAATTTAATTAGAATCTTATGTGAAGGGAAGCAGATAAAAAGATATACTGTTAAAGTCTGCAATGTTAGCAGTCTGGTTATCACTACTCTTATATAACAAGATAAATCATAGTTTAGGGCTACAGAAATAATATGAAAATTCATGACAATAAGGACATGTATAACACCAACCTTAATGTCTGCAGTTTGCAGTGGGGACTAGACAGTCCGTTAGAGAGAAGCTGTATTCCAGAATCTCCCAGGTCATTGTTACTCAGGTCCAGCTCTCTCAGGGAGTTTGGTGACAGTAGAACAGTAGCCACAATTCCACAGGACTTATCTGTGAGTTTGCATTCAGCAAGTCTGCAAAACATAGTGACACAAGACATATTATTACTCTGGAATTATAAAAATGCAATGCCTTTCTGAAGGTGTCCTGAGAAATCAATTAAATAAAAGGTTATAAGATAAATATTCCATTTACATTACATTTAGTCATTTAGCAGACACTTTTATTCAAAGCGACGTACAAGGGACAGAACAATCAAGCTACGAGCATTGCCGTACTTGCACAGACGGCAGTGCTAAACTACGCTCATTAGACGAGCGCAACATCCTGGGGGGTAACCTTTGCCCTTACAAGAGCATTTAACTAGGTGGGAGCAGAACCAGCAATCACTCTGTAAGCAAGCATAAGTGACTTGAACTTAATGCAAGCAGATACAGGCAGCCAATGGAACTCAATGAGTAGCGGGGTGATGTGTGCCCTCTTCGGTTGGTTGAACACCAGACGCGCCACCGTGTTCTGGATCATCTGTAATGGTTTCACCACACATGCCAGCAGGCCCGTTAGGAGGGAAATCACCAAGGTTTGTACCAGCTGCTAGATGGCATACTGGGTTAGGTACGGCCTGAATTTGCGGATGTTGAAGATGGTGATCATCCATGTGGATATATTCACATTTACAGAGCCAGGATTGTGCACAAACACTGGAGTATATTTTGAGCCTGTTCACACAAAGAATAGGCTGCTAAAGGACATTGAGGAACAATTCACTGAATTTGACAAAAAATATCTGGTGTCAGACATTTAATCAGTTTAATGGATTCATTATTTTTGTGATTTGACCAGTCTATAGAAAAATGTATTTCACACCCCAGCACAGTGATGTAGACAAGATGATCACTGGTACATTTACAAGAAAATGTGATGTGAACAGTTACTCCACTGTTATGTTGTCATGGTTATTATAAGCTTAACTGTAGTACTTAATAACGAGTTTATTTCCTATATTTCCTAACATGTCTGTAATGTTTTTCAAATATAATTGTATCTACACTTAAAATTCATAATTTCCCATACATCCATCATCCTCTATTTGAGGTGTTGGAGGGATGGGAAAAAACAGCGGAAACTCTAAGAGGGATGAGCGACACAAAATGAACAGGTGGAAATTGAATTAGAATCTTATGTGAAAAGAAGCAGACAAAAATATATACTGTTAAAGTCTGCAATGATAGCCAAGTCTGGTTATCACTATTCTTATATTACAACATAAATCATAGTTAAGGGTTACAGAAATGATCCGAAAATTATTGACAATAAGTACATTTATAACACCAACCTTAATGCCTGCAGTTTGCAGTGGGGACTAGACAGTCCGTTAGATAGAAGCTGAATTCCAGAATCTCCCAGGTCATTGTTACACAGGTCCAGTTCTGTCAGGGTGTTTGGTGACTGTAGAACAGTAGCCACAATTCCAGAGGACTTATCTGTGAGTTTGCATTCAGCAAGTCTGCAAAACATAGTGACACAAGACATAATATTACTCTGGAATTATAAAAAAAGCATTGCCTTTATGAAGGTGTCCTGAGAAATGAATATAATGAAAGGTAAGAGGAAAAATATTCCATTTACATTGACTAAATGTATTTAGCAGACACTTTTATCCAAAGCGACGTACAAGGGACAGAAAAATCAAGCTACGAGCAATAGAGACCTAGCGTAACAATAAATACTATTTTACAAAAGAAATAGAAAACAAAGCTTTCACAAGTCCGTCAAAGCAACTACGTAACACAGTCGTAAAAGCATATTTCGGCCTTTACACCTACATACTTTTTTACAGTAGGCCTCACTGAGAGACAGTGGCTCAATTGGACATAACTAGATCGGTAGATCATTCCAAGAAATCCACATATCAGTCCAGACCAGTTACCACTCTATTTGTGAATCCTGACTTTACTGTTAACAAAGGGCAGACTTAAAAACAAAAAATTCAAACGTGCATTAAAATGTAAGCAATGCAATAATGTAAAGTGTCATTTCATGCCAAGTTATCAACCAAAGCGCTGCAGTGAAAATGGAATATTTATCTATTTATCTCCTATCTCATGACTCTGACACATTTATGCATCTGCTGGTATCTTTACATGTTTCATACTGTACGTCAGCAGTAGACAGCAGTGACATCAAAACTATTAATCAGTAATGGACAGTTCTGTAATGGAAAGGACATAATCAACACAAGTTCACATTTTGTCACAAATAACAATGAAAAAATAAGTTTATCCATCTCCATTAGAAACTCACCGTGCCCTTCTGTAGCATCTCACAGCAGGAAGCAGTCTCATGCGTCCCTCATCTGATGTGTTGTATTTCTTCAGGTCAAACTCATCCAGCACCTCCTCAGACATCAGTAGCATGTGGGCCAGTGCTGAACAGTGAGCAGGAGACAATTTCTGTTTGAGGTTCTTTGGTGACTCCACATATTTTTTTATTTCGTCGTGCATGGAATGATCGTTCATTTCAAATAAGCAATGGAAAAGATTGATGCATCGTTCAGGAGAGAGATCTTCCCTGTTGAGCTTCTTAATGTATTGACATATTTCCTTGATGCTCTTTGAGCTGCTGTGTTCATGGTTCAGTAGACCTTTCAAAAGTCTCTGATTTCTCTCCAGAGAGATGCCCATAAGGAAGCGAAGGAAAAGATCCAGGTGTCCATTCCTGCTCTTCAAAGCCTCATCCACTGCACTCTTGAGTAAGACATGTAGATGATCTTGAGATTGTAATCCCAGAACTGATTGAAGAGATGATAAAACAGATGGACTGGGTTCATGTCCTTCACTTAGGAGGGATTTCAGTGCCTTGAAGTTCTTAGTCACATAAGAGTGAAACATAAACACAGCTGCCAGAAACTCCTGGATGCTCAGGTGCACAAAGCAGTAGACCTTCCTCTGGTGAAACACAGATTCTTCTTTGAAGATTTCAGTGCACATGCCAGAGTACACTGAGGCTTCACTGACATCAATGCCACACTCTTTCAGATCTCCCTCGTAAAACATCAGATTGCCATTCTCTAGATTATTGAAAGCCAGTTCTCCAAGCTTCAGTAAAATTTCATTCTGAGATTTTAGAAGTTTCTCTTCATCTGTCTCAGTTCCACTCTGATACTTCTGATCCTTCCTTCTGGTCTGAATGAGCAAGAAGCGTATGAACATCTCAGTCAGAGTTTTAGGAATGTCTTTAGTCTTGTCCAGCATCTGCTGAAGTACAGTGGCTGCAATCCAACAGAAGACTGGAATGTGGCACATGATGTGGAGACTCCTGGATGCCTTAATGTGTGAGATGATTCTGCTGGCCTCACTCTCCTCACTGATTCTCTTCCTGAAGTACTCTTCCTTCTGAGGGTCATTAAACCCTCGTACTTCTGTCACCTGATCGATGCACTGAACAGGAATTTGACTGGCTGCTGCTGGTCGTGAGGTTATCCAGATGTGTGCAGAGGGAAGCAGAGTTCCCTGAATGAGGCTCGTCATCAGAACATCCACTGATGATGTTTGTTTTAAATCAGATATCATGTTCTGTTGGTAATTCAGAGGTAATCGACTTTCATCCAAACCATCAAAGATGAACACAACCTGACAGTTGTTGTATTCTTCACCATCCTTCAGCTCCTTCAGTTCAGGATGGAAGTCAAGCAGAAGCTTGTGAAGACTATACTGATCACTCCTGACCAAATTCAGCTCACGGAAAGGAAGGGGAAATATAAAGTCTACATTCTGATTGGCTACCCCATCTATCCAATCAAGAATGAACTTCTGCACCGAGACTGTTTTTCCAATGCCAGCAACACCTTTGGTCATCACAGTTCTGATATTCTTCTCCTGTCCAGGTAAGGGCTTGAAGATGTCATTGCAGTTGATTGGTGTGTCTTCTGTGGTTTGTGCTCTGGATGCTGACTCTACCTGCCAAACCTCATGTTCCTTATTCACCCCTTCACTCTCTCCTTCTGTGATGTAGAGCTCTGTATAGATCTTATTGAGGGGTGTCTCAGCTCCTGGTTTGATGATGCCTTCAGATATGTTCTCAAACCTCCTCTTCAGACTGGCTTTATGCTTCTCTATAACTCTCCTCAGGACTTCATCAGCTGTTTATCATGGAAAAAAATTTACGAAGAAACCTATTAGTATAATGTGTTTGATGAGCCACAATATTGTTTCTTATCTGTGATTGGAATGTCAATGATAATTTTCACTGAAGCAGACACAAATATCCATTGTCTTTTCACTACTGTTGCTCCTTACTGTTGGCCCAGAGGCTGGAAGTTCCCAAACTAGACAAAATCTTAACCCTCATGTTTTGTTTGCAACATCGTTAGACTTGTTGAGGTACCGGTCATAATTGACCTGACTGATATAAATGTCAGTAATGGTTTTTAAAAACATTTGGTTTAGGGTTAGGGTTAGGGTTTACATTTGGATTTAAACCTTTCTAACTATACAATAAATTGTTTGACAAGTTTACTGACAAGTTTTAAAGTTATCAAAAAAATAAATTTTAATTATGTTGTACTTCTCAGTTTTATTAAAAAATAAGGGACATTCCAAAACTACCTGAACATACATACAACTAACACCAATCAAAATCACAGGATTGTTAATATTTTGTGTATGCAGAAAATATATATCATATAATATAACATTTTAATAACACTAGTATCTTTGGTCAAACATGACAAAAAAAATGATGTTGCAATGGAATGCAATTTCTGTGTACAAAAGCACATAAATGTGTTCTTCGTTATCAGTGCAAGTGCGTAAAAACAATAATGACAATAATAATAACTCATTAATATAACGTTTTTTTCTGGCTCCTTTAAGAAAAATCACTATTTTTGTATGGCTCTGTCAGCTGGAAAGGTTCCTGATCCCTGTCTTATAAGCTACTCCAGTAACACTTTCTATGGAGCCTGCATCTATAAGGCCCTATGAGGGCATTATGAGGGCATTAATAATGTCTTATAAAGTAGCTTTAAGTCATTGTAACACTCATTATAATTATGTATCTGTCTTCACAACTCATAACGAACTTTATGATACATTATGTCAGTTAATTATAAATGGTTATACTTTAAGATAGAATAATGCAATATAAATATGTGATCACTAGAAAGTGTTACTGCTACTCCTTCATCAGATCTCAAAGGTATAAACATCAGGAAACGCTTACCTAGTTTGTTCCTTCTGTCTGGTGTGTGCTCAGTGTGCAGTTGTCTGCTGGTTTCTACCATGTCTGTGTGTTCAGCCTGAAGAGGCTGTAGAGGAGGTTGAGTTCTGCATGTCTTTCCACACTGGGGACAGGCTTGGTCTCCTGGTAGTCCAGGCTGCTCCCAGTAGCTGCTGATGCACTGCCTGCAGAAACTGTGTCCACAGGTGGTGATGACTCGGTCCCTAAGTACCCTCTCACACACTCCACACCTAGACTGATCCTGGGTCAGATCAGCTCTCAATTCACTGCAGAGACATAACATGAAGCAGACTTAATATTTGACTGATAAAGAAACTTATTTTAGTTCTTAAGATTTCACTTCTTTGAGAAATTACATAGACAGTGAATGTTTCATAATATGTCAGTTTTCACCAATAAGTGTGAACTCCAGGCACCAGGACAGTCACAGAACCCCACCCCTGAAGAACCGAAGACTTTCTTTGGAATGTCTATGTACATGGCTTGCCTTAGATACATACAAATGGAGATTAGCTGGGGCAACAAGACAAGAGCCGCAATTAGCTGACGTGAATATAGTTAGAGTCAAGTTGCCAAACTCTATGAAAATCATCAATGGTGTTGATGTGAGAGCAGAGGAAAAGAGGAATCTCCTGTAGCGAATCCGACCACTTCTAGAAAGAGTCAGAAATGTTGTGTTCATCAAAGAAGACCAGTAAAGGTTTGTATTGATGACCAAATGATGAGCAAATTCCACTGTCTTTTTTCGATAGTTCTTCCCAGGAAAACAGTATTAGTCTTAAGATATTTGCTCTTGCCATTTTGCATTCTACCAGGGAAGAACACTTTGTTTAAGCATTGAGGGGCAATGTATTGGCTTTGGGGCACAATCAGTTCTTGTTTGAGTCAGTTACAAGAAGAAACCATTTACTTCACAAAACGTACTTACGTTACATACTTCACGTCCATAAAACTTCATGATATAATGACGGTGAATGGAATTCCAGATACAACTACCAGATCACTTGGTAAACTAATGAAGATGATCTACTGATGATCAACCTGATTAAGATGTGCAATATGTACCCCCTTTTTTAAAAACAGACGTAAAGTCTAGGTTTACAGTCATGATGGAATCCCTGAAGCATAACTCACAGTCTTGCCTTCATATTATATTATTATTACTATTTTCAAGACTCTGTACTTCATTATTCTTACAATTCTCAGCTCCTGCAGAATGACATAATTATGGTAGGTCTACATTCTTTTGGATTTAAACCTGCATATCGAAAAATTCAAAAAATATTGCATCTTTAAGCATCCCTGTATTAAAGATTGGGAGTGTAGATTACTATTAACTCTCTGGGACATTCATACACTCTGATCATTGTGGAGGAGAGGAATGCATTGTTACTGGCTCCGGTTTCCACATTGCACCCAGTTCATGTAAACATAATTTAAACTAATTTCAATGAGACTACGTTGTATCTGGTTTACATAGGGGCTTAATCTATTTTGTAAACTGAAAGAGAAGTGAAGTGTTGTTTGAACACATTTTGTCCATGTGAAACTGATGTACACATTACGAAAGGGATAATGTATAGTCTGTTGGTAAACAAATCCCAACAGGACAAACAGGTCCCTGTAGCACAGTGGATACTGTTCACACTTAACTTAATTCTTCTCTCTTTCGCTTGCTCTCTCTCTCTCTCTCTCTCTCTCTCTCTCGCTCTCTCTCACACACACACACACACAGACACACAACCTCTCTATAACAGATACACCTCTACATGGTTTCCATTAAGTAGTTTAGGTTATACCTTTGCTTAGTTACAGATAGGAAGCTTCAGCCTTCAGCTTTTTTACCTTGTCTTAGTGAGAGTGTGTATGTGCCTGTAAGTGTTCATGTTTGTGTGTGTGTGTGTGTGTACCTGTGTGTGTGTGTGTGTGTGTGTGTGTGTGTGTGTGTGTGTGTGTGCCTGTAAGTGTTTGTATTTGTTTGTGTGCATGGTAGGGGTGAGACAATCCAATCAAATATTTTTACTATATTTTCCTTCACGGCCAGCTACCAACCCAAACATGCTTACTATCAGCTCTCTAAATCAAGCATTCGGATGGGTGGACTGCTGAAATAACAGTGAGAGTAAGAGGGGCAGAAACATGGACAACAGACATTGACTTCTAAACTATAGAATCTACAGTTGGGCAGTTGTTATATTTGTTAGATCAGGTTGTTGGATATGAGTACATGCATACAAACAGTACTGGCAAATGGGGAGCCATATTAGCTTGTTAGATCAAACTAGCAGAACCTACACAGTGGATGCATTAACTGTTAAAACCCAGTCAGTAGATGTAGTTAGCCAACCCTACTCATCATATTATCAAAACCTGCGATAACACAGCAGCCTAAATTTCAAGACTAATGGCTCATGTTAAGCGAGGACATAGTCAAAATAAATAGATGTCGATGACACACTCATAACCAGTCTCCATTTCAAATCGATTCTCCCCCATTTGCAATGGTGCTGATGGTAAAGTTCTGGTCAATGGCGATTCTACTTAAGTTATCAACACCTTTGGAAACGGTAAAATTTATACCTGGATCTAGAGAAAATGACATTGAATCAAACCTAAAACAAACTCGCTAATTCTAAATGCAGATTCTCCAAAATTATTATTCGCTCAAATCTATAGCAGATTATCATTACTCAACAACTGGTGCCCATGTAATGACGTAGGATTTATTAAAAACTGGACAACATTCTGCAGGAAGCATGGGAGGGTGCCAGTCTCCTTTCTAAAACTCAAACACCTAGCCAAGGCTGACTGCTGACAATCCAAAATGAACAGACAGAACTACTACCCTCTACTAACCTGCAATAGGATCATTGTCTTTACTTAACCTCATACAACACCCAGAACATCTAAGCACACTGTATATCACACTAATAGAGGTATTAGACAATAACATCTGACAAAGATAATAACTATATCTGTACAAAACTCTACCAGTACAAACCTTAAGTTGGTCCTTATTAACATACAGTCCTTAACATTAAAAGCTACACTTGTGAATGAGTTTATAACAAACAACCCTATTGAAATACTTTTTCTCAGACCAGCCAATACCTAGCCTTAAACGAGTCCACCCCTCCAAGTCTTGTTAACTGCCACATGCCCCACAGTACAGGATGTACTGTCAAAACTACCAGCTGCACTTGCCTCAGCTCTTAGTCCTGGCACTGAAAGCGGCATAAGCCAATCCCCACCTCATATTGACCTACTAACAGATGGGGTCACAAGTGTGATTTGCTCAACCCTTGACACTGTTGCATCACTGAAAAAGAGAATAAGAAAGGACTTGCCCCATGGTACACTAACCGGACTTGTGCACTTAAACATACTTTTCGAAAACTGGTACTGGTACAAAAAATGGTACTGCACTAAACTTGAAGTATTTCACCTGGCATGGAAGGATAGTGTAAGCTATAAAAGAGCACTTTCTGATGCAAAAACAACTTACTACTTACTATTCTTCCTTGATTGAAAATAATCAAACATTCTTTTCTTACAACCCTATAGCCTTTCCAGGATGCACTATGCACCTCTGTAACACCTCCGCAACCTGATGCACTCCTAGAATATTTAGCACCCATTGACCTCACTGAACTCAAATCCCTGATCTCCTCATATACATCATCAATGTGCCTACTAGACCCTATCCCTACAAAACTACTTAAACATGCACTACCCTTATTAAATTATACACTACTTAGAGTAATACATAATTCATTAATTTCAGGATATGTCCCTCATTCAAAGTAGCAGGGATCAAACCATCTCTCAAAAAACGCTGATCCTGATATTCTGGCTAACTATAGGCTTATATCCAACCTCCCTCTCTTTTCATAAATACTTTAAAAAGTAATATCAAGGCAACTTACTTCCTTTCTACAACAAAACAATATCGAAGAATACCTCCAATCTGGCTTTAGAGTCCATCACAGAACTGCAACGGCCTTAGTCAAAGTTTCGGAGTGACCTACTAATCACATGTGATCATGGATGCATTTCAATACTGGTTCTTCTAAACCTTAATGCTGCTTTCAAGACTATAGATAATCATATTTTGCTACAGAGATTTGAATGACATGTTGGCATCAAAGGCTGTGACCTATCCTGGTTGAACCTGATGAAATTGTACAGTTACCCAAGATAGAAGCCTGCCAGATGTAAAATATTGGATTACTACTAACTTCCTGCTCCTTAACTCAGATAAAACCCAGGCTTATGGCCCCTCAACAATTGAGAATGACACTATCTAGCCATCTACCCACACTTGATGGCATCTCATTAACATTCAACACTGGACCAAAGATCTTGGTGTAGATACCAACCAAGACCTCCTACTTGACTCAAACGTTAACCTACAGATCTCAAAGACATAATCAAAGCCATCAGACATCATCTGCACAACACAAAATATTTCAGTTCTTCTTGGTGGCCATGTTGTTGTGTTTAGCAGGAGTGGGCTTTACAGACTTTTACGGATCCCGGGTACGGCATATGGTGCATGTTGCGGCTGTCTCCAGCCACTTGTGCGCTGTTGTTGTATCCTGCCACCCTTACTATGCTTGTAAAACTAAAACCCCCATGCACCAAGCAAGCCAACATATCTAAACATAACTCATCACAACTAAACACATATACAGGTGACGCCTTTATATTCTGTTAGCTGATTAGAGCTCTACTCAGGTTGATATTTCTGTATTTTAAATTCTTAATTCTAATATTTTGAAGTACTGGATTTTTTATTTTTCCCTGAACTGTATGCAGTAATCATCAAGATTAAAACAAAAAAGGCTTGAAACATGCCACTTTATGTACTGTATGTAATGTAATATATGAAGGTGTCACTTATTGAATTAAATTATGGAAAAAAATGAACTTTTCCATGATATAATTTTTTTTTGATATGTACCTGTAAAATTCCCAATATCAATAGAACTAGACAGCAAATCTTGTACTGTGGAGGGCTTTTACGGATACCAATACTGATAAAGTGGCCATATTACCTACTGTTAATTGTTTACCTCATTTATCTCCTTAAGATAAAATCAATTGATGTCTACTAACCACATTTTCTCCCTCTACCTTTGCTCACAAACGCTGATGGCTGTGGAAACATTGCTCCCCATCACAATATCCATTAAGTTCATATAGACTTAGGGCTGGGCGGTATGACGGTATATACCGTGCAACGGTAGAAATGTGTCTACCGGGAGAGATTTGGCTATACCGTTTCAACCGCGGTATACTCTTATTTTGAAATCCAATCGATTTATTTTTAGATAATGACCTCCAAACTATACATCATCCCGTTATTATACAGTTACTCCTCAAAACGATAGAAGACATTTCTCCAAAATACCTCTTTTAACGATGTTGTTGCCGTTTTGTGATTTCCGTTTAGAGAAGATAGTTTTTCAGGCAAATAGAACTTTCAAGTGTCAGGTGTTGCGTAGCAACCCATTACTTGCTGTCTTCAAGTTACGTTAAATGACCGGACTACTTGCGGAATGATATGATATGAAAGACGTGAATTAAAGCACAAAACCCTTGTAATGATGGTCATTACTTTTTCGCTGCAGTGAATATAAAGAAATTACAGACCTGCAAACGTTGGGGTGGCCCATTCAAATCAACTGAACTTTTTTGAACATTCTGAAGAGCCGTATAATACGATACCTAATACATTTTTTAAGCACATGACCTGCAAGGACTGTCATGCCTACTTGTTGAGTAATCCTCGACTGTTGGGAAAGATTCTACTGAAAGATCTACTGAAAAATATGTACTGAAAAGTGTCTAGTGTAGCCATTTATTTGCAGATTCTGTTCCATTTTTCTCAATGATGGTGAAATATTAGTAGTTAAAGATGCACTATTTCGATAGTTTAGATTTTTTTTCAGTATTTCAAAGTGAATGAGCTGTGAGAGCACAAGAACAGTGAGCGTCTAGCAGCGATTATCATATACATGTATGTATGTCAACGGCGATACGGCCAAACCAACGAGATTCTAAGTAACATGGAGACAAAACTTTTTTTGGTACTCAACGTAGATCATAAACCCTTGAATATAAAAACGACTCAGTGAAATCGGTTGAGAAATGTAAACGGTAAAGTGCTTTTTATGCAGAAAAACCGCAGCTCCATCGTTTACTTGCGTTTGTTTACAGGCTTCACCTCACCAATATTGCGGCGACGTTCGCACGTCGCAGCAACGGGCTGAAGCGGTCAATGGGGCGTCTATGTGTAATTGCCAACTTCTTAATTTTCTTATTTTAATATGTGGCCATATAAGAAAATGTTTTTCTCATCATTATTGCGTTAACATATGAACAAACATTCAATAGAAAATTAACACTTGATTTATCTTCTGAAAGTACATTAAAGAACCACTGAAAGCCACATAAGCACTGGACTAAATGCCACTACATGCACTTTGTTTTAATCTTACTATTTAAAGATTCAATGGAAACGTTCAGTACAAAGTAGGCATATACTGGCCACTATTGCTTAGGCCAATAGCCTATTGAGGCAGTATTGTTTCTGCACCTTAGTGTTCTTAAGGGTCAATGAATAAATGATCATACTGTATAGCCTATGTCTGTGGACATATTTCGCCACTGCTGAGGTGTCCTATTTTTCACAAACTCAATTCTGGTCACCCTACGTATATTAAACCGCGATATATACTGTAACCGTGATATAAAATTACAAATACCGTGATAGAAGATTTTGGCCGTATGGCCCATCCCTATATAGACTTATTAGCAGTTGAACTCCACCAACTCACTTTGTCTCTTTCTTCCCCTACTAGTCTAGACTGTCTTTGCTTTGGGATGCTGCTGTATTCTCTCCACTTGATCTACTTTTAAAAACCCTCAGCCTTCACTGACCCACCCCCACCACACTGACATACACTTATTTTACCCTATACTTTGTGCTAGCATTTTCCTGCTATGTAAATAATTGCCATTATCAACATAGTTGTCTGTTCCATTACCCTACTTAACCTTACGAGCACACTGCATACCCACTAAGCTGTTCATGAATGATCTCTCTACACCTTATCCTTTATCAATTTTGTATGTATCATGTATTCTATGTTTGTATGTATGCTGTGTACATTTACCACATGTAAGCTAGCATGCTCATCCTGATTTCACCAGCCATGTTCCTGATTGTTTCTTCATCCTCTCATTCTGCCACAACCCCTCCCACCAACCCACCCCCTTCTTTTCTCTCTACCCTGTCGGCTTCAAGCATATGCCCCTATCACTGACGTGTCTGAATAACTTTTATCAAAAGTAAAGGCTGATTACTTACTTTAGACCTGATGGAACAGGTTCCGTAGCTAAATTGACCACAACACGCCTGTTTTATTTTGGTTTTGAAGGATAGCCACAAGGAGTGTGTGTGTGTGTGTGTGTGTGTGTGTGTGTGTGTGTGTGTGTGTGTGTGTGTGTGTGTGTGTGTGTGTGTGTGTGTAGAACTGGATTTGACAACACTGACATGTCTGAATAACTTATATAAAAAGTAAAGGCTGATCACTCACTTTAGACCTGATGGAACTGGTTCACTGCTGAAATTGGGTGAGTCATCCCTGGACTGGTCACTATTCATGGACACACAGCTGGGCACTGGAGATGGAGGTCTGTGTGTCTGTCGTCTACAAGCACACACAAAACCAATGGAGATAGGTGTCACCGGCTTTGTAGCTAAATTGACCACAACACGTCTGAATGATTTTGGTTTCAAGGATGGCCACTCAAAGGAGTGTGTGTGTGTGTGTGTGTGTGTGTGTGTGTGTGTGTGTGTGTGTGTGTGTGTGTGTGTGTAGAATTGCATGTGACAACATTGACATGTCTGAATAACTTATATAAAAACTACTCACTTTGGACCTGATGATACTGGTTCACTGCTGAAGTTCAGAGGTACAGGCTTGGACTGGTCACTCTTCATGGACACACGGCTGGGCACTGGAGATGGAGGTCTGTGTGTGTGTCGTCTACAAACACAACAACACACAAGAAACCAATCAACATAGACTAATTTCTCTGTGGAATGAATGTGTTCACACTCAATGTTATATAATAATATCTGCACCAATGCAGAATTAACCTCTCTCTCTTCCCCTATCTCTTACACACACACACACATACACACGCAGACACACATACACACAGACACACACACACAAACACACAATCTTACTTACTCACTAACTCACAAAGACACACACACACACACACCCACACACACACACACACACACAGATATGTGTGAAATTTTTCGAATGGATATTCTGTGAAAAGATGTTCTCCTGAAAGACTGAACTTCTGACCGTGAGATGCAGACATTCTTTTTGTTTGTTTTTTCTTAAGCTGAGTTGTAATGAGTGAGTTATAATTTTGTTGAAGAATACAGATGGTTGGAGGGTGAAGTGTAGTGCTTAGAGTATAGGGTGTCAGTTGGGCACACAAACACACACACACACACACACACACACCATGCCACGTGACAATTGGGCAGAATCTTCTGTTGGTGTCGTATTCAAAATGAATTGCTAGGTGAGTCCACATATTATTTTGTTGTTCACTTTTGCCATTACTTGGAGACAAAGACTCACTGAGGTTTAGACTGTGCTGCTCCACTGCTGAAGGTAGGAGGTTCAAACATGGACCTCATGTTCAAAACATTCTGTTTTGGGGGTTTCCAGCAGCCAGTGGCACAGGAGACACTGTATGAATAAAAGGAAGAATGTAGTCCACTAAATATCAGCAAATTCAGGATCAAATGACATGAAGTCAGTCAAAAACCAAAGCCTACAATACATTTTTTACAGGACAATGATTCAAGGCACTAATCTGAAAGACGATAACTCACTGAGGTGTAGACTGTGCTGGTGGACTACTGAAGTTAGGAGGTTCAAACATGGACCCATCACTCTTCATTGAAACACAGCTGGGAACTGGAGATGGGGGTCTGTGTGCCTTTGATCTGGATATAAAAAATGATGCAAAAACTCTTGGCACAAGCTATATGTTGTTTTTACATAAATGAAGCTACTGATTTTTACACTTCAGAGACAGATGTACTGTAGGCAATAGCTTGAGAAGAGTCAAGAAAGCAAGTGAACACTGAAAGGAATACATCTAGACCCATGAGCGCACACAATAACAAGCATCAAAGGAAAACAGATGCACACATCTGAGTATAATATATTATGATGTCCTTCCATGACTATGCATAGTTATTCCATCGTCTCATCTAGAGATAGGACAAAAACTTAGGATGGTGATGAGATTTTGTGATATTTTGGCTTGAAATATGTTATCGATACAGCGACACCAAGTATCAATACCTTTTTTTAAACAAAAGAAAAAAATATTTTTTTTATTTATTTATTCACATAACCATTTTTTTTCCAAGAGCATCACTACCCTCTAAAACCATGCAGGGCTCATTCATAGAGTGGTGGTGATCATTTGACACAATTATAACTGGCTATGAAATACAACCTCCATCAAAATCAAATGTTTACTGTTTCTGGCTTGGATTAGAGTGCACCGTGATGTGATTCTATTTTGTAAAATATAACAGTAATTTTCAATCATTTACAATATTAAACATTTTCCAAGTGTTCTGTCGATACTAGCATTTTCCATGTTTTCCAGCTAGCTACTAACAGAACCTACCTAAGAATAAGGTTATCGCAAAATTTCAAATAATTTCAGAAATCCACTAATTGTGTTGACACATCATGGTTGTACCAGTGGAGATTTTAACAATAAGATTTAAAATGTTCAAAAACGAGTGCTGGGAACCTCAAAATGGGAACCATTTCAAATTGTTGTAATGGATATTGTGTGAAAATACATCTCAATCAGATGCTGAGCACGAAGGGAAATCAAACTTGGTTGACACAGGGAGGGAACTCTTCTTGTGTAGGAACATGTTGAAACTTGGATGAGTTGAGTGTGGGCACAATGGTCTCTGCCACATACAGACAGATGACTCACTCAAATTGCAACAAAAAAACAACAACAACCGACAACCCAAAAACACTAAATTCAACTCCTCTGAGTTACACAAATCCTGCACTAATCTAAAAGACAAAGACTCACTGAGGTTTAGACTGTGCTGCTCCACTGCTGAAGGTAGGAGGTTCAAACATGGACCTCATGTTCAAAACATTCTGTTTTGGGGGTTTCCAGCAGCCAGTGGCACAGGAGACACTGTATGAATAAAAGGAAGAATGTAGTCCACTAAATATCAGCAAATTCAGGATCAAATGACATGAAGTCAGTCAAAAACCAAAGCCTACAATACATTTTTTACAGGACAATGATTCAAGGCACTAATCTGAAAGACGATAACTCACTGAGGTGTAGACTGTGCTGGTGGACTACTGAAGTTAGGAGGTTCAAACATGGACTCATCACTCTTCATTGAAACACAGCTGGGAACTGGAGATGGGGGTCTGTGTGCCTTTGATCTGGATATAAAAAATGATGCAAAAACTCTTGGCACAAGCTATATGTTGTTTTTACATAAATGAAGCAACTGATTTTTACACTTCAGAGACAGATGTACTGTAGGCAATAGCTTGAGAAGAGTCAAGAAAGCAAGTGAACACTGAAAGGAATACATCTAGACCCATGAGCGCACACAATAACAAGCATCAAAGGAAAACAGATGCACACATCTGAGTATAATATATTATGATGTCCTTCCATGACTATGCATAGTTATTCCATCGTCTCATCTAGAGATAGGACAAAAACTTAGGATGGTGATGAGATTTTGTGATATTTTGGCTTGAAATATGTTATCGATACAGCGACACCAAGTATCAATACCTTTTTTTAAACAAAAGAAAAAAATATTTTTTTTATTTATTTATTCACATAACCATTTTTTTTTCCAGAGCATCACCACCCTCTAAAACCATGCAGGGCTCATTCATAGAGTGGTGGTGATCATTTGACACAATTATAACTGGCTATGAAATACAACCTCCATCAAAATCAAATGTTTACTGTTTCTGGCTTGGATTAGAGTGCACCGTGATGTGATTCTATTTTGTAAAATATAACAGTAATTTTCAATCATTTACAATATTAAACATTTTCCAAGTGTTCTGTCGATACTAGCATTTTCCATGTTTTCCAGCTAGCTACTAACAGAACCTACCTAAGAATAAGGTTATCGCAAAATTTCAAATAATTTCAGAAATCCACTAATTGTGTTGACACATCATGGTTGTACCAGTGGAGATTTTAACAATAAGATTTAAAATGTTCAAAAACGAGTGCTGGGAACCTCAAAATGGGAACCATTTCAAATTGTTGTAATGGATATTGTGTGAAAATACATCTCAATCAGATGCTGAGCACGAAGGGAAATCAAACTTGGTTGACACAGGGAGGGAACTCTTCTTGTGTAGGAACATGTTGAAACTTGGATGAGTTGAGTGTGGGCACAATGGTCTCTGCCACATACAGACAGATGACTCACTCAAATCACAACAAAACAACAACAACAACCGACAACCCAAAAACACTAAATTCAACTCCTCTGAGTTACACAAATCCTGCACTAATCTGAAAGACAAAGACTCACTGAGGTTTAGACTGTGCTGCTCCACTGCTGAAGGTAGGAGGTTCAAACATGGACCTCATGTTCAAAACATTCTGTTTTGGGGGTTTCCAGCAGCCAGTGGCACAGGAGACACTGTATGAATAAAAGGAAGAATGTAGTCCACTAAATATCAGCAAATTCAGGATCAAATGACATGAAGTCAGTCAAAAACCAAAGCCTACAATACATTTTTTACAGGACAATGATTCAAGGCACTAATCTGAAAGACGATAACTCACTGAGGTGTAGACTGTGCTGGTGGACTACTGAAGTTAGGAGGTTCAAACATGGACCCATCACTCTTCATTGAAACACAGCTGGGAACTGGAGATGGGGGTCTGTGTGCCTTTGATCTGGATATAAAAAATGATGCAAAAACTCTTGGCACAAGCTATATGTTGTTTTTACATAAATGAAGCTACTGATTTTTACACTTCAGAGACAGATGTACTGTAGGCAATAGCTTGAGAAGAGTCAAGAAAGCAAGTGAACACTGAAAGGAATACATCTAGACCCATGAGCGCACACAATAACAAGCATCAAAGGAAAACAGATGCACACATCTGAGTATAATATATTATGATGTCCTTCCATGACTATGCATAGTTATTCCATCGTCTCATCTAGAGATAGGACAAAAACTTAGGATGGTGATGAGATTTTGTGATATTTTGGCTTGAAATATGTTATCGATACAGCGACACCAAGTATCAATACCTTTTTTTAAACAAAAGAAAAAAATATTTTTTTTATTTATTTATTCACATAACCATTTTTTTTTCCAGAGCATCACTACCCTCTAAAACCATGCAGGGCTCATTCATAGAGTGGTGGTGATCATTTGACACAATTATAACTGGCTATGAAATACAACCTCCATCAAAATCAAATGTTTACTGTTTCTGGCTTGGATTAGAGTGCACCGTGATGTGATTCTATTTTGTAAAATATAACAGTAATTTTCAATCATTTACAATATTAAACATTTTCCAAGTGTTCTGTCGATACTAGCATTTTCCATGTTTTCCAGCTAGCTACTAACAGAACCTACCTAAGAATAAGGTTATCGCAAAATTTCAAATAATTTCAGAAATCCACTAATTGTGTTGACACATCATGGTTGTACCAGTGGAGATTTTAACAATAAGATTTAAAATGTTCAAAAACGAGTGCTGGGAACCTCAAAATGGGAACCATTTCAAATTGTTGTAATGGATATTGTGTGAAAATACATCTCAATCAGATGCTGAGCACGAAGGGAAATCAAACTTGGTTGACACAGGGAGGGAACTCTTCTTGTGTAGGAACATGTTGAAACTTGGATGAGTTGAGTGTGGGCACAATGGTCTCTGCCACATACAGACAGATGACTCACTCAAATCACAACAAAACAACAACAGACAACCCAAAAACACTAAATTCAACTCCTCTGAGTTACACAAATCCTGCACTAATCTGAAAGACAAAGACTCACTGAGGTTTAGACTGTGCTGCTCCACTGCTGAAGGTAGGAGGTTCAAACATGGACCTCATGTTCAAAACATTCTGTTTTGGGGGTTTCCAGCAGCCAGTGGCACAGGAGACACTGTATGAATAAAATAAAGACAGAGAAACCCACTTGTAGCTTGTGAAAGGTCAGAGTTGCTGCGGTAATAATAATAATAATAATAATAATAATAATAATAATAAAACTTTTTTGCAGTTTTATAACAATGTTATACTTCAGACATACAACAATGTTCATAACAGTATTTTAAGCTTCAACAATTCTTCTGCACAAGCTGGTGTTTCATAGCCTAGTTATTGGACTTTTATGACATATTTACTACTCACCCTGAAGTGAGCAAGCTACACTCAAAAAAGCTACACTTTTTATCAGAAAATAAAAACCTGTTGACAGGCTGTAGACTATCATCGGCTACTTTGGTTTCATCATAATAAAGCGTTCAAGACAACTCGTTAAATACCACTTTCTACCTCAAGAGGCACTAGAGTCAATATAGGAAATGCAGTCACTGTCAGTAATGATGTTTTTAATTGCTAAAATCCCATTTCCGAGGCAGAAATAATGTTGAAGTGTTTATTAATTTGAATGTAATGCTCCTTTTTCACAAATGTTGTGTTAAAAACCATTATCAAAGTTAATCACCACACAACTAGGAGAAGTAGGCTATTGGGAGGGAGGGAGGGCGGGAGTGGTCGCCCTCTATCAACTCTCGGATAAGTCATTCACAGCCTCTGGATTTCATTCAGTTGTATTTAGTTTCAAGTTTTATTTTTGAATCTAAAAACACAACATATGACCAAAGCTGGTCACGGACAACCCTTGACAAAAAAGCACATGGCATCATTTTGGATGCTTATTAATTAGCCTAAAGATCTGCTTTGCCTTCGTCACTTCTAGGACATCTTTCATTCAGCGTAAATCTGATGAACAAAAACTGCTGCTAGACTTCCAAGAAAACATTACTCTAGCGATCAAAGATAAATGCCCTGAGATGACCGGAGTAGCAAACATGTGCACTTAGTGGCAATATTTCGCATCACGTCGTCATTTGTTTCCAAACCGCTAACTTAAGGTGACCAGACGTCCCCGGTTTTGGTGGCCTGTCCCCGGCTGGAGCTGTCCCCGGAAATGTCCCCGGTTTTCATTGTGACCAACAACAGACCCAGGATACAAATAAAAAAAAAGAAAGAAAGAAAACAATGACCAAACGTTTAGTTGGTAGCCTTCACACCACGGGCTGAAGCAAGCCAGCCAGCAGCCTGGGGGACAAGCTCTAGCTCAGAGCTCAAAGATGTTCTAGAATGCCCGTCTTTGTAGTATTTTGATTGGTGGAATATGCAACGCGGTAGAATCTTTGCCCTAAGCTTCTACTTTTTTTATTCAGAGAGAGATCACGTCCATTCATTCATTCATTCAGCCAGCTAGCTCTGGCAAATCGAGTACAAGACAGGATAGCATTGGGATAGTCGATTAGCGAACTGTGTTTATTGTAAGTGTCATTGTTTATCATCTATGTCATATTATTTAACCTATAATATATATGTAGCCTATGATCTACAATTTGCAACAATGTGAGTGTTAAGCAGCAGCTATCTGTCGGTCAGGTGTCAGCCACAGCTCTACTTGCTAACTAACTTTGTTAACTTTTTAACATTAGCAGTGATACGAACTACAGTACTATGACATTTCAGTTGCATTAGTCTGGGTTACTATTGAGAGGTAGTTGGCAACTTGTCAATAAATTAAACCACTTGAAAGCAAGAAAATACTCCTTGAACTCGCTTTCCGTACATCCAGTTGCGCTTCCAGCTTATGCCTGCACACAGCTTTGTTTGTGTGACAATGACAATAAAGTACTTTGAACTTTGATAGTTCTGTGGAAGCAAAAACAGTGTCACCAGTTCAATTTTAAGCAGTGGGTTTCAATGTGCTAAAATCCTTAAATTAGTCATGTGCTTAGGCTACATAGATAGACAATTACAGGTAGCCTACATGGTAGGCCTACATTACTTAAAAACAAACACAAAAAAAACATGTGTTCTTGTGGTGGTGTCTTAAAAGACACTAATGAAATGTCTTTTTCCCACATTAACTTCACATATTCTTTATCAACAAATATTTTAACTGGTAGTGTGTCACAGAACTTACTATTTTTTAGATTATTCAGATCTCCCTCCCTCACCTTGACATTGCTTGGATTTAATTGCATTTTTTACTGAAATTGTATTTTTAATCTTTTTGTTTATTTGTTTCTTAAATCACTTTTGGTATAGTTATACCTAAAACACAATTCCAAAAGGTACACAGAATATAGGAATACAATGCATTCAGTTGCCTCAATGGCCTTAACATTTTCTATGCTGGAAAAACCTACACCTGTCACCCATCCGTGCAGACCAGTCACTTATCCAAACACAGAGGTTAGGCCTACTGCAAGGAAGCTTGTGCATGATGTTAACGAAGTTCTTATCACTGATATTGGTTCTTATTATCTGGCAAAAGGTTGTTACCTTTACTACTCTTCATTTCAGCCACTTTGTGATTATTTTAAGAAGAAAACTTTTTGATTGACATTCCCCTTGCGATTTACAAGAACAAGGGTAAGATAAACTGCTTTTATGAATAAGGGCCCAGTCAGTGTCCCCATTTTTCGATTAAAAAGACAAAAACATGACATGTTTTGGAGGTGTTAACGTGTCTTAACTGAAAATGTCCCCGGATTTTGTCTCAGAAATCTGGTCACCTTGCGCTAACTAAGAAATAGTTGGCTGTGGAAGTTGCATTTAAACGCAAAAGGCAATTCCTCAAGTTGAGTACACAAGTGTGTGTCTCGTTTCTTTTTACATCAAAACGAATGAATGACAAGATGGCGTTGCCCTGTAACCAAACAAGCATGGGGCTCGACGTCATCAACAACAACAGAATATTTAAATGGACAGCGATCCCGGAACAGTCATACTTACGTGTATAACACATTACTTAAATAACTGCATGAAACAACAGTGTGTAGAACCACACTAAGAACACGGGTGAATTATGAAGTCACATTCACTACATGGCTACCATATCGATAGGTTATGTTCATAAGCTAACCGATGTGATAATTAAGGTAGGCGAATACACAAACAAATGTCCAAATGCTTACCAGGAAGATGATGTTTCCACATTTAGGTTCACCCGCTACGCAGATTCTAAAATGGTGATAAGATTTACTTTCGGTTTAAACATGAAGGCGTTGCTTCTTTGTTCAGACTGACACGGCGATGTAAGATAAGTATCCTATAAAGTAGGATACTTTAATGAATGTATGCATGTTGCAAGCTGAGTCAGCCGCCAGCCAAACCGTCAAATTTCCACCGGAGTCTGTAATTAATTAACTTCTGTGTAAACACGTTTTTTTTTTTCACACTAAAATTAAAACATGAAACCTGACATCAAATCAAGACAGGGAAACTACAAGAATATTTGCATCATGCCATCAAAAACGATTAACAGACACCTGTCATTTTTAACCTCAATTTCAAATTGGGCCTGTTCTTTACTTTTTTAAATGAATTTGGTGGATATTGCATTTAACGTTCAAAACCTCTTAAAACCACAAAATAAAGCACAAATTCCATCTGTGAAAAGACTGCTACTGAAAATGACACGCTAATGTTCTAGGACCAAGATACAGCTAGTAGAGGAGTGTTGCTGTGGATAGACCAAAATAAAAGGAGAGATACTGTACATTCAAACATTTTCTCCATCTCTATCTCCCAAATAGAATGCATGATTATTTTTGTGCATCACATGCAGGTGCTTTATTTGTACACGTGTCTTTCTTACTGCTGTATTGTGCATGTTGTGTGTTCTGTTCACACAAATGCATTTCACACAAATGCTTGTTTTAGAAAACATGGAACTGAGAGCAGCAGAAGGAGATCTGACTCTAACCTTAACTAACCAGGCGCAAAAGAGCACATCGCATACCTGATAAAGGGGCACCTGGCTATATGTCTGTACTGTAATATGTCTGTAAGTTTAGTTGAGTTTATAAGGCACAGTTCAAATAAAATAGAACACAAGTGTAAAAACCAAACTGAAATCAATGTGAACAGGCCAACACACAAGTCCAAAGATGACAAAGAGTGAAACAGCATGCACTTGTGATACGCTGCATTGAGCACGTACACCACACACCACAGTCATTTCTGGGAAATACCCGTCGTTGTCTTAGACAAGAGGGAGCTGTGAGCAGCAGAAGGATGATCTGACTGATGAAACTGTTAACTAACCAGGAGCATATATATATATATATTTAGACGTTTATATTTATATACAGTATATAATGTCCAGATGTCAGAGGGTTGTGCAGAACAGAGAGAACAGACCAGAGTTTAGTAGCAGCGCCAGCACTGCATTTATCTATTCATGTATACAATTTAAATCAAACAAAACACTGTCCAAAAAGCAAACAAACAAACTTGCCTCGATGGCCCACACGCAACTATCTCTAACAGGCTATATCTACAGATCCTGCTCACACAGCTCTACTTCCTTCAGCCTCCCAACAGTTCTCTCTGGGTTAGTCTCAGCCAGAGTCCTATAATGGCTTAGCCCCTCCCCTGAGACAGTACACACTCATTACAAAATCAATCAATTGTACAGACATTATTCACACAAAACCTAAAAATACACAAACAATATTCGTCACCCCACCACCAGCAATTAATTGTAGTCTCAGTAAAACATTAACAACCCCCGCCTGGGCTTCAATCACAAATGGAATAACCCACTTCCAGCGGCTGGAACCCCCTGTACATAAGCCCCTAGTGATACAGTCACCCCGGTTTTTCCCAAAATAACTGGAACCCCATGACCAAATATTTCCTTTCAATACGCCCGCCCTCATAGACTGCACTCTTAACACTCCACCCTGCAACTATTGATGCACCTCAATGTATATATTTCTTTTTTTAATTTACTCAGGGATATTTATTTATCTATTCATTGATTGTTATTTATTATTATTTAGCTGTGGCAGTTAATGTCCACAGCAATTTACATTTTTAGCTGTCTGTTGCTGCCTCTACTGTCTCGTTGTTTTTGTGACAATGACAAATAAAGTACTTTGAACTTTGAACTTACACCCCATGCACACCTTTCCTAAACAAATACCACCACCAAGCTACCACAGACAAATAGTCACAACAGGTTGCAGTCAGAGACCTACAGGCTCAAAAAAGATGTTTAACTTTGCTGGCCTTCTGAGTGCCATGTAAAACTCAAAACCACAATCCCTGTTTAACCGGTACTCTGTGACATAACGTTCAGCTGAGTGTATTTACGCAGTTCAAATTAAAATAGAACCCCCCCCCAAAAAAATGAAATAAATGTGAACAGGGCAACAGACAAGTTCAAAGATGACAGAAAGTGTAACAGCATGCACTTGTGATACGCTGCATTGAGCACGTACACCTCACACCACAGTCAACACCCGCCGTTGAAGTTCTAAGGCTAAGGCCTAAGACAAACCACTTCTTGTGTTTGCATTCAGTGTGTTAGAATGGCTGACACCTAATTATAAACCCATTTCATTCCAGCAAGCCACAATTCATTAGTAGTATCTGTATTGAAGAGGCTGTTCACTTTTTATGATAACACAACATTTAAGAAACTGGTAGCTGATAAAGGGACCACTGACTGTGAGTCACACTATATATCATTTCCATGTACAACATGGTTCCAATAATAGGTGTGCCTTCAGGTTAGGGGTGTGAGCTGTGATGTGCAAATGTCAAATGTAACAGATGTTCTCATCTGCATGATTGGCATTTGGTCAAAGTCATCTATTAAGAAAAATACAGATAGCTGGGCAAAAGATGTGGAGATGTTATTTGAATTTCCTGGAGTGAAATAAGTCAGCAGTGCACATAGGTGGCCCTCAAGCACCTGCCCTTATGTCATTTTATATTTTAGTTTTTTTAAGGTATTAATTATGGCACCACATTTCAATTAAAAGCGTGGTGTAACTATGCCTGCCAAAATACATTTGGATTCTAATTCTGCAAGACCGCATGAGCCCTTGCGTCTCCCCTTCTCTTGACAACAACTGTAGTTACCGCACACAAATAAAGCACCCTGCATATCAGCATCCACATCTCCCTACCTTGCCGTCAGTGGTGACAGCCAGGTTACAACACTGTGCCCAACCCTAAGGCTGCAATGGGCCAAGTAGCCAAACTAAGACAATAGCCCTCCTTTAAACTTTTAACAACTCCATAGCCCTCCATTAAACTTTATATCAATAAACAAGCTCGTCTGGAAAAAATAACCACATCAATGAAAACAAGTGAACTCTTCTAGCAACTTATACATGTGTGACAAGTAAATATGGATAACATGGTTAATTGTCTATGCAATGCTGAGGTTGATTATTTGACTAGCATAGCCCAGCAAGAAAGCACAGCAGTTGGCTTTTGCATGTTATTGTGCAACCTCAGAATGTATAGCAGTTCACACATAGAGCCCGTAGCCATGGTAACCTGACCACAGACCCCTTTTCACAGGAAATCCTCTCTGTTGAGGCGACGACAGTTTGTCTGTTGCCTTTCAGTATATGGAGTAAAATTACCCTGCATGTCATTGTATGCATGTATTGCATGTATTTCCTAAGTTCTTATAGTATTCAACCCCCTTGCAACTACATTTTCAAATTAGATAAATTCATGTATTAAGGTAAGATTTGTATGACACCAGTCTTTCTTTCTTCACAACATGAACATCATCCATTTAGTCACCATATAATCAGAGGGGGGAGTGGACCATGGAACACATGTTTTGGGGTAAATTGCAACAATATCACTTTTAAGAGCAGTGCAAAATTATCCCCTTACTTGAACAGGTTTGCCAACGTTTTTAGATATCTTGTAATACCACTGCCTCTTGTATATGCCTGTCTTAAAGTACATATTTTTTACAACAAATGTCTGAAATAGATTGAAATGTTTCTTATCTTACTTCAGTTTCCAGTGTTCTAGACGCCGAGGTTCAGGACGTGTATCAAACCCTCACAGAACATTTCAGTGTGAGAGGAAACACCCACTCATTTCCTGTAAACACTCAAGGGGAGGGGCAATTTGCTGGCCCAGAGAGAGACGGTTATCTAGTGGCTGAAGGTTTAATGCGTTATTTGTCCTGTCTATAATTCATAGTTTTATTATTAACCACTACAGATGCGCTCATGGCTTGTAGTTACCAAATTATAATCAAATCAAATCCATCAGTATTGTATTAATTAGCCTGTTGTTAACCTTTCCTGCTCTGTCCCTGACCATAGTCGGAGATTACAGGGGAGACTTTTTGTTTACTGCTCCAGGGCTGAAGTGTTCTATATTCTAAACTCCGGGGTTTACTCCCTTTCCCTTCCGTCTGCAGTTGATGAGCAAATGAATGGCAACTTGATTTGGTCCGAGGATTTATTCTCCACACTGGTTGCACAGAGTTCTACGTTACAGCAACATAACTTTGCTCCGGTCTTTGCTACATCTGATCTATCCGTGTGCATCACTGCTCTCTCTCTCTCTCTCTCTCTCTCTCTCTCTCTCTACCACAACCACTCTGTAGCCTACGTGCTGCTCTTAAAGGAGACGCACCATTATACAGCACTGTATTAACATTAGATGGGGGACCGGGATGAAAATGTGACCTAGAACCATAGTGCGAAAAGTTTGATTGACGTCGGCGTATTTATATCAGCGGGACAATGGCAAAAAAAAAAATCCTGGAGCATGAAAGTGTAGTTGATTTTTGCTATTTTTGAACAGATGTTATTTGTTATTGATTAACATTAAGAACTTGACCTTATTTCAATACATTTTACAATTTTAAGCTTGGCCTACCATTTTATTGGAGCAATGAGGGACATGTGGGGCTTGAAAAGGCCCCCTTGTTCAAAGTGGGGAATGACAGAATACGTTTGAGAGCCACTGGTGTATGTAATCACTAGCAGTAAATAACGTAAAGGACTGAGATATCACAAACACACATAATCGATGGGATTTACTGTGATAACTTAATCGAAGTTGCCATCTGAAATCTGATGACATTACTCCTTCTTTCCAGTCTTAATTCAGATTCCAGTTTCACTCGAATATGTTCATTAGTGAAAAGATATTCATTGTGTTTTCTTGTCTGTCATAATTGTCTGAAGCACACCTACATTACTGATTAGTTTCCGATATTTAGGCCAGAGATATTAGGCCAAGAAGAATGCAAACCTGATCAAGGAGGAAAGACAATCATTTGATTTTGCCAGAAATGCACACTCTAAATATACACTTACATACACACACACACACATACAAACACACACACACACACACACACACACACACACACACACACACACTCACACACACATACACACCTGTCTCTCTCATTTAGACTTCTGCTTCTGTTAAATTCTGTCTGCAATAATCCAGTGTTGCACCACTTATCACTGCGGAACAAAAAACAAAGCAATAAAGTGTGTTTGTTTTTGTCCATTTTAACCATTATACCACACATACATCTCTCTGTCTCTCTCATTTAGACTCCTGCTTCTGTTAAATTCTGTCAGCAATAATCCAGTGTTGCTACAGCAACAAGGTAAACAAACATCAGAGCAAAGTTCCACAATGACAGAATATGTGTTGATGTTAATGGACTAAGAACACACAAAACTCTTCCTAATGGCAGAAATAATAGAAGCAGATGATATTCAACAGTCAAGATCTCACTGTTTAAGTATTCCTAACACTCTTGCATATGAGTCTCCTCTTATGATAGTGTATCACTACTAATCATACTCTGTATTACTACTAATCATACTGTGTATTCATCACACTCTTACAAATTAATCTCAACTGATAGTGTAACCCTATTACACCACGAGTCACAGAAATCCCACTTCTAATGAAGTTACTGTCTATCAATGAATACTACACACTGGGCATTGGATTCACATAAACACATACATGAACTTATTTCGAATTATTATTGTTGAGTTTTCTGTTCTGTTTCCTTTTACCGCGAAACCTGGACACATACAGTAGACAAATGGGGGAAGCATGTGACTTGAAGTGAAACATGCTGATTCTGGCATCATGTGAGTTTAACTCTTTCTTCCTCTTTTTTGTCACGACAAGCTACATATTTATATCCATGCGCATTATGTTTGTGTGTTTCTGAAGATTTGCTGAAATTGTGTAACCTATTAAACAATAGCCAATTTATGCACAGCTACATGTTTTACCTTCGTACTGCTACGTAGACTCCCTAGGAGTAGCGGCGTTCAGCACTCCACCATAACCTCTTCTCAGGTTTACTCGGATTAATAATAGTCTCCTTGATTCTGGCGAAAGGTTGTCCATATTACAGCTAAACAAAGTTACACAACTCCCTTTCTTTCCCAGAGCTAGGACTGTATAGGCTGCGAACACTGGAGTTTTGAGCGCACACACAGAACGCACGGCTGAAGGACCGTCAGGGGCAATTCGCTCAATTTATCAGAAACAGTGTAGCCTATTGGATTAGAGTCTCGGCTAGTAGGCTACCTTTAATTTTGAATTATGCGGATGCCTGGGTTCCGTGTACTTTCCTAATTGTGTAACTCAAACAGTTAGTAGCTAATGCGTCGATTTAAAAACGTAGGTTAACGGTAAAATGTAGCGTTCAGCCCAGATTCTCAACACTTATCGTGACATAAATGTCTGCCGATCAAAGTTAAGTTACAAATTTGCATCTGAAATATCTCAAACACTGACAAAACTCACTGAATTAAATCATTAACAAAAAACACATGATTTCACAGTTGATGCATTAATTTCGCTTACCTTAAATCGAGACGGTTTGCGCTTTATGATTATAACACAGCTTCCTCAACACCAACTGTCTGTTTACTTTCGATGTCACTTCCTGGGGAGTATTCAAAGTAGCCTACGTAGTTTAGTGACAAACCTGGCTAAGTTAACTCAGAGTAAGTGGTTAACCTCTTAATCATGCAATATTCAACTCTTCTAATTGAATTTGAAGATGTAGCATAATGTCGTTTTGACTAAAGTTAATGGTCCAATATTTTTTTAATAGGCTAATAATTGTTGTCAAAGATTGAAAAAAAAAATCATAATCATACAATACATGAAGAAATATATTTGTTAATTTAATTAGAAACTGTCATTGAAATTGTGTGTGTGTGTGTTTGTCATTGCTCTATTTGCCTCTCCTGTGAGAGGGAAACAATGCAATCTATCCAGTCAGATGCTGATGAACTGAACACAAAATGTGGTGTACATGTGGTGTATTTGTAGAGACCACACACATTTGTTGTGCTCCTACCTTGGTGCTATGCTGATATGCTGGGATTGGCTTGTGCCACTGAGACTTCCTGTCCACCCCTCTCTCTCCTCCTTTTCTCTCTCTCTCTCTTACTTTCTCTCTCACACCCCCTCCATGTATCTGCCCTTCTGCTCCATCTATCTCCTCCCTTTCTCCCTCCATCTCTCTTCCTCTCTCTCTCTCTCTCTCTCCCCCACCAGGACCCCTCTACACTGTGCTGCCTCCTGTAATAATAATGTGCAGGTCTGTGAGTTCCTGGTGGAATCCAGGCTGGCTAAATTCGTCGTCTCCCACAGTGGCTGCCAAGAAGTGTGATGAGATGGAGGAGGGATATGCACAGTTCTCACAGTTTCTCTATGGTCAGTGTGTGTGTGTGTGTGTGTGTGTGTGTGCATGGCTGTGTATTTGAGACACATTTTAACCAATCAGATGAGCCAGGCCTGCACATGAGGTCATAGCAATTAGTGTATACATGTGCGTGCATACTGTATGTGTGTAAGTGTGTGTGTGTGTGTGTGTGTGTGTGTGTGTGTGTGTGTGTGTGTGTGTGTGTGTGTGTGTGTGTGTGTGCGTGTGTGTGTTGAAATCTATTCTGGGAAAACAGGGTCTAAATGGAGTGACAAAGACACAACTATATTTTCACAAACAGACACCATTCCACAGATACAGCCCCTTTGTTTACCTGGTGGTGGCTGCCGTCCCCTAAAGTAAAGCTGGTTCCTTTCTCTCAGACTTCAGGGTGAGATTGGACTTGGACACCTCAGTGGTTGCTGTGATCTGTAATTTGTTTTGAATATGTGTTTGCAGACCTCTTTAGCCAAGGCAAGGCAGGGTAGGTTTATTTTCATTTGATGTATTTCTAATTCAACACATTGGTCAATAAAAGATGATAGGATTACTAATGAGCATAGCATAGGGGTGTCAGCAGCGCAAACAAACAACAACAAATCCTACTTCTGTCTGTTCTGTCTCTCACCTCTTTCCTTCCTGTCGTTTTGTCTCCATTTCAAGAGGAATGTAAGGGCCTCATGCAGTTTGTGTCTGTGGACATTTGTGTTGTGGACATTTTTGGGTCATTAACTGTCATTCTTCCTCACATTTCTTCTAGAAAGATTGCAGAGAATGTTGATTTTGTGAAGCTTTTCAAAAGACTGCCAACAAATCCTTTGCTGAAAAATTCATGCTATTTCACCAAAAGACCGTTTACGATAAATCATTTTAAAAAATGTTTTTAATACGGTAAAACGCTGCAACATGAGATGCAATTAAAAGTTGGAATATCTGACATCTGCTGTAAACCCTCCCAGAGTTTCAAGAACTTGAACCAAACGATTTTTGTACAGCAAGTTACGGTTCTCGCTTACAATAGTTCTGTGAATACGCACGGTAACCTGGCAAATACGCAAGACTTCTAGTATAGTGGCGTAGAGGGAACGGAATCGGCCGCCATTTGGTACTTTTGGTCCTTTTTGAAAAAAGAGGACCACAGCTCATAGAAGAGTTAGACATATTGTAGATACAATACAGAACAGATCCATCTGTTAAAAGAAACATTACATTAACTCAACAGCTTATTTCGTAAATGACGTCGTTTAATTATGTATTTGTATGGCGTCATTTTAGTGCCAAAACTCACACACGCGAGGAAGCGTCTATTCGAGCAACTTTCAGGTTTTTGCGAGCGTGAATTTCGTCTGCGCACTCAATTTTAGCAGCTGCGAGAGGAAATTCAACAACTGCGAGCGCAGAGACTGACATACGCTCTCGCGAAAACTGGATCTGCTCGCTCGAATTTATCATACGCTCTCGCGAAAACTTTATCTGCTCGCTCGAGTTATGAGTTTTGACACTGTGTGGGCGGGAGTTTTGACACTCTGTGGGCGGGAACCAAAGCAGGACGGGCTCTTCTCTGATTGGTCCTGATTCAACTCGCAGCTGCTGAAATTGAGTGCGCAGACGAAATTCACGCTCGCGAAAACCTGAAAGTTGCTCGAATACACGCTTCCTAGCGTGTGTGAGTTTTGACACTAAAATGACGCCATATATTTGTGTATCCCAAACCAAAAGACAGTGGGGCATGTGTAGGCTACACAGCCAACCAAAGCCGCTACTATGCCGTGAGCTCCCAGTAGGTTTTCACAAAACCCAGCACACGCATAACGTAGCCTACCTTTCCGGCGAGATCAAAACATCTTCCCCGACTGGCCAACAAAGTCATTATAATCTCTTTATCACGAAAAGTATCAGTTTATGACTCACCTGAAACAAGCAAACAACTCAAACTTCAGAAACAAATATCTTTGCAAAGCTGTTGCGCCCTACACTCCCCACATGTCGATTGTAGTTTTGGTTTCATTCACCGCGAGTTCGAGACCACTCGAGTTCTAACTCGGAGGCCGGAACGGGGCGGATCACGGAGCTTGCACCCCAACCCCGACACCCCCATTCAAGAAAATGCTAGATGACATAATAATCAGTTAATATATTTTAATAGTGTAGGACTTTGTCCTGGGTCTCCACTTCATAACCCTGTCTGCCCTGTGTGTGTGTGTGTGTGAGACACAGCACAGCACAGTGCAGATCTACTATACCGTACAGATGCAGTATGTACATACATATATACATTATATACGTACAGATCCACAATTTATACGCACAGATATACATTTTATACGCACATATATACATTATATACATACAGATATACATCCAGTATGTTCAGTCTCTGGATGTTGTTACTCTTAGATTTTAAATTTAAATAAGTTCATTTGTTCTTCGTCTCTCAGGCAGAGATCTGTTATTTACTGTTCCACTGAAACTACACAGTGTTACAGTACAGAGCAGAGACTGCAGAGATTCCCACAGCCTGATAGCCTGTTTGCTCTCGGGGTATTGACCCCATGACCCCGTGACCCTGACCCTGCTGTTGATATCACCTTACTCTAGCAGTTAAGCTGCAGGAACACTTTACTCTCAGACTGATCTGGGTTGTGAGCTCAATCATACATTTCCAGCTGACAGATGGTGTGTGTGGTGTGTGTGTGTGTGTGTTTGTTCAGGTGAAGATGGGCATCATGAACTGAGGGGTTGTGTACCGCCTGTGTGTATTAATGTGTGTGTGTGTGTGTGTGTGTGTGTGCGTTTTACCGGTGTTCAGGAGAAGATGGGCATCATGAACAGAGGGGTGGTGTATGGCCTGAGTGTATTAATGTGTGTGTGTGTCTGTGTGTGTGTTTTACAGGTGTTCAGGAGAAGATGGGCATCATGAACAGAGGGGTGGTGTATGGCCTGTGCGACTATGAGGTGGAGGCTGAGGACGAGCTGTCCTTCAGGGAGGGGGACTGCATGACCATTCTGCGCAGGGAGGACCAGGAGGAGACGCAGTGGTGGTGGGCCCGCTGTGGGGACAAGAAGGGCTACATCCCCTGAAACCTGCTGGGGGTCAGTCTGTCTGTCTGTGTGTGTGATTGCTGTAGAGCAGTGTTTCCCAAACTGTGTATATGGTACCCCCAGAGGTACGCATTTGCATTTTTAAAGTGAAACAGCCCATTACATTTTCAAACTGACCTATAAATAGACACAACATCTTAAATAGTCTGAATAGTCGAGTCGCAATGCCAAAAATACACTGTAACAGGTTGCAGGGTGGGCAGTGCAGTAAACTCAAAAGTTCACCACAAAATGTTCCTTGTCCCTCTTCCTTCAGGGTTGTACAGTAAACATAAACTTCAGGTTACTTTCCTTGTCAGTTCTCCGTTCGTCCGTCCAGGTCCTTCCCGGCTTGGGGCTAGCCTTCCCCCTTCCGGATGCGGCTTAGCAAGCGCTTTAGCAAGCGCTTTAGCAAGCGCCTCAGCAAGCGTTTCAACAAAGGCTTCACCCGCATGTCAGGTGCTCTCAGTTCTCCAGGTTCTCCAGGTTCTCCAGGTTCTCCAGGTTCTCCAGGTTCTCCAGGTTCTCCAGGTTCTCCAGGTTCTCCAGGTTCTCCAGGTTCTCCAGGTTCTCCAGGTTCTCCAGGTTCTCCAGGTTCTCCAGGCTCTCCAGGCTCTCTCGGCTCGCTCCCACACAACAGGCACCACCTGTCTTAAACACTCCTTCAATCAGGTGCCTTAAGCACCTACACCTGGTTGGGTCCTGCTGCATTCTGGGAGATGTAGTGCAAATGGCAGCCATCTTGTGGTGTGGCAGCCAGACCTCCACAGGAACACCACACCCCTCTGCTAGCTGGCCCATCGTGGTGCCACAACACTCATGTATACATTGTAGTGTTCAGCGAAATATAAAAATAGCTACAGATAGGTTAGTCAAAACATAGGCACAACTCCTTAGCTCCCTCGTCAGAATTCCACTCGCTGATGCCCTGTGTAGAGAAGCGGGAGCTCATTCCGGTTGCTGCACGGAAATGGATAAATGGTTAAAAAGAGTTAATCCCCGGTCCAGAGAAACACCAACCGCTACTACTAGTAGAAGGCCTACTATCGAGGATGCACCTGACGGTGACAGCATGGGGCGTGGGGTGGTACATAGCTGGAGACCAGTGCGGCTCCTGAAAAAATTCTCTGGGGGGGAGCAATTTGTTTTGATAATGATTAATGCGACCCATTCAGTAGGTACATTAAGTTAGCTGATTAACTCATACAGCAATACCTTTTTGTCCACTATCGGCAGCACACAACAGTAGTATGTCCCATCTTGCTACATAGCCAGAGTAGCAAGTTACAGGTGGAAAGCTATGGAAGAAAGTTGCATCCAGGAGCCTTCATAAGCAAACATGATGTGGCTCCACATTAAATTATCCCATTTTTTCATTATCCACGTGTCTCAAATGTTGTATGATGTAACATACAGTAGCTTAACAGGACACATGATATGTCCAGTAACAACATAAAGAAGTCAAAACCAACAATATTTATTGACTGATCTTGAAAGTATTGGCTTACAAAAGCAAAATAGGTCATCGCATAAAAAATAATTCAGTGTTAGTGCAAGAAGCGAACTGTGAAACACACTGTGAAACCTATGAAAAGTGACAGTGGTATATAGAAATACAGACCGCGTTAGCCACTTCACGACCGTGATTTTCTTTCGTTCCAGTTTTTGGATGTAGGATTTCCCTTCCTTTGTAGAAACTTGTTGAATGGATACAAGTCCTTATTGTTTTGTTGTCAATTTATATTCATTAGTACGCCGACTAAAAAGGCGTTTCTGTCAAAGAGCGAATCGAGTTGCTGCACTGAACAGGGGCCAGCCATCTTGACAGAATATGCATCTGTCGAAGCTGTATGACGTTCGTATAGGCTTTTCTGTCCATGACTTATGACATGACATGGAGGGGCGAGCCCTCCCGGAAGCCATAGAGAATGCATTGAGAGCTCTGTTGTGAAAAAAAAAATAGATTTAACATGGGAGTCAATGGGAGAGGTCTGGGGCGATTTTCATTTCGCCCCAAATCGCCCCAGAAGGGGCGGGGCCATTTGAAGCAAGACTTTAGGCTGACTGAATGACTGTTACCTGATTCGACAATGACATACAGAGGTAGATCAGACGGTCTAGTGGTAGAATCCGACAGAAAACAAATTATTACATTTACATTTACACTAGGCAGTGCGTCGCCCCAATCGCCCTTATGGACAAGCCGCCCCTGCTGGAGACTGTAAAACGTTTGTGAAACACTGCTGTAAAGTATTCATATCTATTCTTGTAGATATCAATGTGAAGATATTACTGTGTTACAATATCACTGCTGATAATGGAGCTCATCTCTCTCTCTCTCTCTTTCTCTCTCACAGCTGTACCTGAGGATCAAACCCAGACGCCTGGCTTAAGAATATTATGTGGCCTATCAAACTGACATTACACACAAACACACACGTATACATTTACACACACACAGTTCAGCAGAACACTAAGAGTCTCAGTACAGCGAATCTTTGCTGAATGATGGAACAGTTGATGAAAGTGTGACATAAATAGGTGTGTCTGTGGACAGCCTGAACTACACGTTATTCACTGGACTTGAGCCATTCAGCAGACTGATCAAAAGAGTTTCTTTTGCTGACATTCATTGAGAAGATAAAAAACCTTGTTTTTTCTTTGTAAAATTTGGAGAGAGTGGGAGAGAATTGGTGAAGTATAACAATGATGATTGTGATAATGACTGCGTTTAAGATTGTAAAATGAACACTGTTTTCTTTGTTGTTTGTGTAAAACTTTATTTGTAAATGTACCCAAACACAGTCATACTGCTGGATAGTCTGTCACCTGCAGCATCTCTATGATCATGTTTTATTTTTCTCTATTTGAAAATGGATGCCATTTTTAAGGCCCCCATGTAGTTTGTCTGAAGACATTTGTGTAGTTTATTTATATTTCTGTTTAATTAATTTACATTGTTCCTCACACTTTATCTAATAGAGAGAGAGTAGAGAGAATGTTGATTTCACAAAGAGGTTATCAAAATGACTGCCATCACATCCTTTGCTGCATACAAGGACAAAAAACATACAATCTGTCTTTCATAATAAAACAGAAATGATAACAGCTTGTATGAGAGATGTATTTTCTCCAAGGTCATGTCTGAAGAGAAAACATATCTGACTTCACACTGAAGAGATGAAGATGATCTGTGAGAAGCCACAGAGCACAGGAGCAGCTTTCCATTTAAATGTAAAATAAACACATTTCATTTCAACACCTGCCTGAAGAGTCACTCTGGAGACAAACTCACATCTGCCCTCTCTCATCTACCAGCATGCTACAGTGATACATTGGGTGGAGATGTAACCTTAATTATTATACTACAGCAGTGCATGTGATGGCCAAGTCATTCATGCATTTGAAGTTGACACATGGAAAACGAACAGATTAATACTGAATGTGTCTTCATAATTTGAGTTGATTAATGTTTTGTTTTACTCTAAAGCCAAAACAAAACTCAAATTATGAAGACACATTCATCCCCATAAAGCCACTCCAATGTTATATTCTCTAAATATATTTATTTAGACATTTTATTTATTTATTGCAGAACAACAGATACACAGATGACAGGGACCACACACACATTACAAAATAACTATGCCTACCACAGACACACACACACAACACAAAAACTACACCTCTCTTTCTCTCTCACACACAAACACACACACACACACACCCCAGACCAGTGCATCATTTTCAAACAAATGCAGCACATATCTTAACCTTAAGGAGAGCAGAATACATCATATTGTTGCTGAACAATTCTTTTAACCCACATATTCAATTCAGAAAATATACAAAAATACAACATCACTATTTGCAAAGTATCATCAAAGCAGTGGTGTATAAATAGAATACACATATCACTATTTCCTTAGTATCACAGCATCACACATGTGTATGAATAGGAGTGGGTGACTCCTCTGTTCCTGCAGCATGGGGAGGTCATGTGATCTGGCACAGGGACACTGATGAGTCATGCCAAACCCCAAACCCAGGATAGAGGGGCTCAGTGAATGTGGAGTAGAACGTGGGCTGGTGGGTGAGTGTCAGAGGAGATGCTGTAGAAGGACAGAGTGCCGGCCGGCCAGTCCAGGTACACTCCTACTGTTCTGGAGCCGGAGGAGGGGGCAGGTATGTCTGTGTCTTCATTATTGTGTCTGGCAGAGTAACTGCCAGAGTATGTATGAGGAGAGCACTCCAGACTCCAGGACTTGTCATTATGTCCCAGCAGGCAGTCATCACTCCCCCCTTTCCTCTGGATGCTTTTATACGCCACAGCTATATAAGCCCCCCTCCCACTCCACTCAGCCTCCCAGTAGCAGCGTCCAGACAATCCCTCTTTACACAACACCTGATCCCACAAGACAAATCTCTCTGGGTGGTCAGGATACAGATGCTCCTTTTTCACATGTGTCACCTTTCTGTTCCCCTCAGAGAGAGAGAGACATCTGCCTGCTGTGTTTGTGTCCAGTGTGAGCTCACAGGCATCTGCAGACAAGAGGAGAGAAGAGGGGAGAGAATAACATCAGAAAAGACAGCTGCTGCCGACTAACCTACACACACACACACACACACACACACAAACATACATCACATTATCTGTGCTTTCCCAAATAACGCATTTGGATGCATCCCCACCCCTTACTGTCCTCTGAGGAGTGTTAAAGACACTTTGTAAACATCTTAATCTTACTTTCTAGATTTCTTAAGAGCTGAACACTTCCCAAATTATTTGATATTGGAAATGAATGCCTTGGGCTCATTAATTGCTGTGACCCTGGCACACACACACACAGACACATACATTGGTGTGCATCATCGTGAAGTGTGCAGTGGTAACAGCTACAGCAGGCATAACACTCAGTGAAGACAGACTACAGACTGAACACACAGAACAGATGTCTGTGAATGATCCCAATTCATACAGTTACTGAATTAACCATTAAGACTTACATCTCAGCAAACGTGGTCGAGCTCTGCTTACTGAAGCATGGTCAGTTCTGTAACAGAAACACACGGTCACACATACTCTTCTTCCATTTTTTTTCATTTGAATAGTTCATTGTTACTACATGAAGTAAATGATAATTTAGGGAAACATGAATATGTATTACTGTAAGATGAATGTTGTATCTGATAAATCAGATAAATCGGCATTAAATGCTGCTGTATTTTGCACTGGTGCTCTTAGTTTAATTATGTGAAGGAAGGCAGTCAGGTTAAGATGGACCTTGACCTTTGACACCAGAGAAACAAGGACAAAGGAACAAAGAAATCAGGAACATGTAGAGTAAATATAGTTCTTTATGCCTATTTTGCCTATGTCTTGTCTAATTGGGACTAGTTTTTACCTTTACCAACTGCTTATTCATTGACTAATCCCTTTGCTACCATATCATTTATTTGGACTTCTGGATTCCTTTGGAGTCCACTACCCTGTCTGACCTCTAATCCTCAGATCATTTATCTGGACCACTTTGCAAAAGGGACAGTTTAAATTCATATTTGCAATATTGGACGCTGTATCAAAGAAGTGACCTACATCTAAGTTGATAAAGTAGCTATTTAAAAACATCTTCGAAAAAACATCACTACACTAGGTATGAAGAAACTGATTTGATCTCACACAAATAATGCAGAAAAGTACAACATTGGGATGTCTTTCTACGCTTACTCAGGCTTCTCCAGTTTACAGACAGATATATCCACTGGAGATATCCAGTGAAATAGTACACACTATTTCGTTCTCCAAGTTAAACTGAAAAATCTCCTTATCAGAATAATATCTCTTCAGTACCTAAATTACTTCATTGTACAGGCAGTCATTACTGAGAAAAACGATTGGTATCAAAAATAATAAAAAAATTAAATATGAATGAGCTACAGAAACACTTTTAACTAGGACTGATGTTTTCAATGGAAATGCTCTGGTGCCCTTTAAAATAGTGGTTCCCAACAGGGGGACCAGGGCCCAAAAGGGCAACTCCGGGAGCTGTAAGGGCGGCCTTAAGATGATAGGAAATTATTTAAAACAATGAAATACATATACATTTGTATTCGTTGGTTGGGCAGTTGTTGTATTGGTTAGATTAGGTTGTTGGGTATGAGTACTTGCATGTGACAGAAAGAGGTTTGGCTGCTGAAGTGCACTCTAATCCCCGTCAGTCATTGTAAAAAGTTTATATGATGGAAACTCTTATTCACTGCCAGTTATAACTGCATTTCATCTCAAATTTGTTTTGGTCCTAGTGTGTTTGTGTGTCGGTGTGTGTGTGTGAGAGAGAGAGTGTGAGGTCTGTCTTTGTCGTCAACAAACACAAGGAGAGACAAGAAACCAATCAACTTGTGTTCACACTAAATGGTATAAAACAATATCTGCACCAAGGCAACTTCAAGTTCCAGAAGGTATTGTAATAGGGCTGGGCACTTAAGCAAATTTAAATGTATGTTATGATTATGGCTTCCAACAATTACGAAAAACAACATAGAGTATTTTGCATCATCATGTGTCTTTGAGTAAGTTTGTGTTTGAGTGAGTGAATTCATGCTTTTCTGTACTCACCCTGCATTGGGCTGTGTTGATGTGCTGCTCATGTTTCCAGGATCATCCATGTCCTGGTCATTCTTCATGGTCACACAGCTGTGTAGTGCAGACTCTGGTCTGAGTGTCTTACTGTGACCTGCAGCTTCCTCCGCGTCTTGATTAATTTCAGTTGTCTCACTAGGCCAGAACAGCAGAATAAATGTAATACAGAATTAGTTAATAAACTGAAATGACGTAAAAGCCCTGTATAATCCACACATATATTGTGTTCATTTACTAGAGGGGTGTTTTAGCTAATTTAAAGCAAGTAAAACAATAGATTGAAAAAGGCTAAATATCACTTCATGCTCTACGCTACTCTCCTCTTCTTTAAATGGGATTCGAATAAGTAGGTCTAACTGTTAATACATAACTGACTTCAGCAAAGGCACTCACAGAGAAAGGCTGTGGTGATTCCTGGTCCTATTGTCATCAATAACCCCTATAGGCCTACATGAACATTTTGGTAAAAAACAATATTTTCCTTTGACTAGGATACACTTGCAAGTTACATTAAGCTTCATCCATTGTTCAGTACGGACAAGTTATTTTCTCATGGCCTTTAATATGATGTTTAACACTAATGCAAAATGGCCAAGAGGTGTTGCTGTTACATTGGTTTGCCACCATAGAATTCTAATTCTGTGGCTTCATATGTTTTGACATAAGGAAAAAAAAAAAAAATGGACATCCATGTATGAAAGATTGGAAAGAGTGTAGATTAATATTTAACTCTGGACATTCCTACACTACACAAACATAAAAACTTAAAAAGATTAGCTGGTAAAACACAGAGTTCTATCCATACTACACCTGGATTCGGTCAGGGTTTCAAGGAACCATTTGCCTGACCTGACTGACCTTTGAACCTTAGTCTACCAGAACGAGTCACACATTCAAAGACACCTAAATGTCAAACAGGATTGATAAAGAGCTCTTAGTTTTCTCATTACTAAACACAGCAGCATGTAATACCATGTTCAGGAGACTGTCAGTTTAGCCTAACCAACCCTTTGCAAGAAAACTCATCAAATTATTGCTTCTTGCAAAATAGACTTGAAAACCCATCAATTGCAATAGATTAATCTCCAGCTGAACAATTTTGACATGCAGCAAAGCCATTTTCAGGTACTTGTAGATGACCCTGTTTATCCAGTGTGAAATGTTATATTTTGCATGTCAAATGTGGTACAAAGGACCTTTAATATTAGATACTAAGAATTGTATTTTGTTAAAACGAAAGACTTTTATTTTGTTAATGTGACCTGGATGTTTAGAGGTGTATAGGTTGCCCGTTGAAAAGTCACTGCCAGTTAGTACTCTTGACGGTTTAAGGTTCGCTACTCTACTAAAAGAGATGACAAGCTCTTACGGTGTTAAAGGTAATGTGTTTCATACAGTTTAATAAACGCAACAGTTTTATAACATCAGTCGTCGAGCCATAATTTGGTAGAGATAGCTACAGTACTTGTCATTGTGGTCCACTAGAACTAATACACAGATAATACATATGACTTATCTTATCACCAAAGGTGTTTGGAACCAGCAATCATGCCCACTGCCAGAGCATGAGAATGATTAACAGAGTCATGTGACCAGATAGCCCACAGTAATTGTGTAAGGGGCCGAAAAGGCAAATACTAAGAATTACCACTAGGGAATAGTGAAGTAGCCGACTACGCCAGCCCAGAAGGGCAGTAATTATAATGAATTAAGTTAGCACAGGTTCGTTCAAGCTTGTGGCTGGTTAAAACACACACAATAGGCAAGAGTATAATAAATTGCAATTTAATGTCACAATAGTAAAAACACATACAAAAATACCAACAAGGGACAGTGGGCAATCCACTAGTCCCTAATAAATAAGTACAGGCAATAAATAGTATAAATAACTGCCACTGTGACTAACGAGGATCGGTCACAAACCTGAAAACCACACAGGCTACTCACGGAAACCGGCAGCGTCAATGACGTCAAAATAACAATAGCTAGGCCGGTCCCGATGCCCAGTTACATATACAAAGTATAGCAATACCTCCGGAGGTCGAAGCCTGAAACAGGCGAGGAAGCACAGGAACCCTGCGTGCCTGATGGAGAAACTCCCCAGGTGGAAAACAAGCCTGTAGCAGAGCTGGCTTGGGAGGCTCAATCGCCACGGAGGAAAAACGCTCCTTTATACCAACATCAAAAGACGTAGCCACTCAAATGCAACCAGGCCGCTCGTGGATTCCGGTGCTCCCTTCACAAAACCCTCCTATGGATAAGTTCCCGTCTGCATTAAATACTGCGTTCAATCACGTCCGAGGTTCACGGATTGGTGGAGCTAAAACGGAGGGAGAGGACAGCAATCAGTGGACAGCAGACCGAGACCGAGCATTCACACCGAGCATTCACACGCTTCCGTTGGAATGCGTTGCGCCAACGGATGGCGGAGGAGGAGTCTGGCGCATGGGGTTCTGTTGATACCAGAGACGTTATAGTGAGATTGACAGGTCAACAAACCAATCACGCCACTAGCAAGCTGCTTACCTTGTAAGCAGTAGCATGCTAACATTAGGTAGGGTGCTCACACACCTCGCAAATCCTATCAGACGTATTTTTCAGTTACAATAAAGGGGTTTTTACATTGTACAGTGTCTATTTCTCGGTAACTTTTAAAAAATCTAAGAAAAAACAAACATCTTTTGGGTACAAATACGACCATCTACGGAGTTTGGTCGCCATCTTTTTTTTTTTGAGCTTGCCGCTTTCTAGACTTGAGCATATACGGGATCTGATTGGCTAGCGCCTGTGCTGTCAGTTATGCATGAAAGGCAATTTGATTGGCTGACGCATGCATTGCCTCTCGAAAAGTTGAACATTCTTCAACTCTTGCTGCAAGCAAAGCATGAAACGCAACGTACGGGAACCCAACGGAGCCATAATTCAGTTCGGCAAAGGATGACGTCACCCCATTCAAAGTGAATGGAGATCCGTCAACTAGTGATGGGCAAATGAAGCTTTGGTGAAGCATTGAACCATTAGGCACATTGTTTCAAAAATCGGTTCATTACTTGAAGCTTCAGTAACAGTGACCTCTCCTGGTGATGTACCAAGGCTGCAACTAAATTAGCCCAGCTAGACAGTGGCACGAATCTTTAAAAGAATGACAATCTAGTGTGCACGCACCAAATCCCCCCCCCCCCCCCACTCACACTCACACTCACACACACACATGCACCCATATACAAAGATTGTGATATAATTTTTTTTTTACAAATAAAGATTAATTATTTTTTGTATATTGTGTTATTGAAGAGAGAGTGCTTGGGGAAAGGATGTGCGGGACAAATATGGCACAAGTTGGGTGTGCTTGTGTAACCATGTTAGATAGGGAACAGTCAAAGATTTTGATTTAAAACATTATTTGTTCTACACTTTTTGGACTGAGCCTGTTGATATAGTCTACTTTTCCTATAGCCTAAATATTTAACAGCCAGCGCACCTTATCATGAGCGATCAGAATAAAGTGTTCCCACATGTCAGAACGACCTCTCTTCCTAGATGCTTTCATAATGATGATAAATCAATACGAACGTAATGACTGTCACAGAATGAGATAGGCTACTACGAACCAAACGCAATGTTGTGCGCTGAAGTTTTTATGCTTTGAAGGCGCTACAATTCAGACTCAAAACGAGGCAACTGACTGTTTCGTGCGTGGCGCTGTGAACCACTCAGCTGGTTCATTCGGAGAAAGAAGCAGTTGCTGTTTCGCACGTAATATGTCACGTGATTTTTCCGTACCAAAGCAACCTTCGAAGCAGTGGTTTTATGGTTGGTGTAGTTAAGGTATGAAGCACGTTCCGGCGCTTCAGTGTCAGGCTGCCATCACTACCGTCAACCCTGACGGATCAACGCATTCCAACGGAAGCGTGTGAATGCTCTGTTACAGAGCATTCACACGCTTCCGTTGGAATGCGTTGCGCCAACGGATGGCGGAGGAGGAGTCTGGCGCATGGGGTTCTGTTGATACCAGAGACGTTATAGTGAGATTGACAGGTCAACAAACCAATCATGCCACTAGCAAGCTGTTTACCTTGTAAGCAGTAGCATGCTAACATTAGGTAGGGTGCTCACACACCTCGCAAATCCAGACGTATTTTTCAGTTACAATAAAGGGGTTTTTACATTGTACAGTGTCTATTTCTCGGTAACTTTTAAAAAATCTAAGCAAAAAAAAGTCAAACAAACAACTTTTGGGTACAAATACGACCATCTACGGAGTTTGGTCGCCATCTTTTTTTTTTTGAGCTTGCCGCTTTCTAGACGTGAGCATATACGGGATCTGATTGGCTAGCGCCTGTGCTGTCAGTTATGCATGAAAGGCAATTTGATTGGCTGACGCATGCATTGCCTCTCGAAAAGTTGAACATTCTTCAACTCTTCCCGCAAGCAAAGCATGAAACGCAACGCACGGGAACCCAACGGAGCCATAATTCAGTTCGGCAAAGGATGACGTCACCCCATTCAAAGTGAATGGAGATCCGTCAACCCTGACGGATCAACGCATTCCAACGAAAGCGTGTGAATGCTCTGTCTTCCTAGTGCCAATCACGTCACTAATTGGGGGGTGGAGTGGGCATCTGGTAGGCCATCTAAATGCTTTAGAGGCAGGCGTATATATAGACACCTGGGGGTCCTTACACGGTATGTTGTCACCCTGCTGCCGGCACTGGTGTGAGGAAGCCATGCTGTGGGTGCGGTCTTGCTGTGAGTAGGTATGTTGACGCGTTTCGTTCTTGATGCTGATTTCACTGCGGTTAGCAATCTAAGGAATGTTTGTTTTAATAGCGTGTGTGTGTGGGAGCTGACCCGACCGTGTTTTACAAGTGTTTGCGTGACCATTTCCCTATACAAGGTACGATGATGTAACGCCCAGCATAACTGTTGTCATACACTGTTTTTAACTGACGGACTGTAACATGTGTGTTTGTTTTCCACCAGCACCCGCTGGGTATTGTGGCTGCCGTGGGGTACCTGCTACAAACGCAGTGTTCCTCACTGACTAACGTGAGCGGCAGACGTGTTTAACGGCAATGGGATTTGTTAGTTGGTGTTCTCTACACGTATGATTGTGGTGGTGATTTATTGCTTAACTAGATTTTGGTTTGTTTTTTCCTCTAGCCTGTTGATTGTAACGAGTATTGTAAGTGAGTGCAGTTATTGTACATCACAGGCTAGAGTGGTTTCTTTATTCCTTTGTTTTGTCCCCCCTCCCTCTCGTGTAGCCAGCCTCGCATAAAGCCAGCATAAAGTCCTTAAATCAAGTTTATCAGTGTGACATTTAGTTGCAGTGTGTCTATAGACAGTGATCACGTGTGATTGGGACCCTAACCCTTCTATTTGTGGTTCTCATTGTCTTCTCTGGCTCCTGTGCCGTTAGCTTGGCGATTCCCCCCCCTGTATTCACTTGTTGTTTATTTTACTGTTGACCAACCAAACCAACACTTTTAAAACCATGTATTAATAAAGACTATTTTTATACTTTTCTAAAGAACCTGTGTCTGTACGGATTATTGAGACAGAGTTCCCCTTTCTCTGGCCTTAGCACAGACAAATTTAGATCAATTGAACAACAAAACAAATAAATGCACTTACCTTGAGATCAGTGTAACCACCTAAGACCTGTTCCACCTGTACTGGCTGTTAAATGTTTCAGAGTGAACTTTGTTTCTGCACAAGACGTTATAAAAGGATTTTATTGCTTAGATAACAGTTTCCATCAGAACACCCTCCTTCAGCCTCGAGTTCATTTCCTTAAAGAAACAGTAACATAGTTTAAGTGTTTGGGACTGAACCTTTGGGTTATATGTGTCAGCTCAGGGTGCAGACATTGATCAGGGTGTTAATTTATTATGTAATTATTATATACAGTCACAGTAAAACTCACAGTAACAACAAACCCAGCAATCCACACAAGGACAATTGATCACTGTCTGAAAAGGCCATCAGAGGGTGAATGTCACCCAGGTTGATCTGGAATCAGTCTCTCACCTCTAGTGTCATCAGATTAACTCCTACAGGCTGATCTGGAGTCAGTCTCTCACCTCTAGTGTCATCAGATCAACTCCTATAGGCACACACACACACCACCACTGATCTCAGATCTGCAGCCACAATGTTGTGTATGTGGAACCCAGCAGCAGAGTTGAAAGGAAAAGGGAAATATTTTGTCATCAAATGTGATTGTGATGTGATTTCTCTAACAACTCAGACAGTCTCCACACTAGAGACCCACCCAACCACACAGACACATCTATAGTCATCATATTCATTCTTTAAGTATTGTACTGTGGCCTGAATTTTGACACTGATCTCAGATCTGCTGTTATAATTAGGTGTAGATGGGATCCAACAGCAGAACAGACATGAGTAGGGAAATAAATGGGTTCTTTAAAGAGCCAGGCAGAGGCGCAAAAACCCAGACCACCTAGAAAACACCCGACAATCCAGGGTCATTTTTTACAGTCATTGATTTTAACTCCATTTTCTCCATGCCTTAACACTCTCTCTGATGTTTATCTGCAAGGTAAAGTAAATCCTTCTTGTGGGTTTGTATTTACTTTGCCTTAATGTGTTCTGGGGTGTGGTCCTTATCTTTCAGGTGTTGCTTGTTTGTGTGTTGAAGGCTGCAGTGTGGGAGGTGATGTTTGTTTAAATATAGTCTGGTTAACTTTATTTGTTGCCTGCATTGACGTGTAGCCTGAAGTGACATGAGCTGGGCAGTCAATGGAATGTATTTACACAGTAAATGGGGAAATGAGTCATATATTTGTGCCAACATATTGGAGTGTATTTTCATGATTTAGTGAGTTCACAAATCTTTATATTATGTCACTTTTACATATTTGGAAGGAGGAATACTGTGTGTGTGTGTGTGTGTGTGTGTGTGTGTGTGAGGAGATGGAGGAGGATACTTCCAGTGCTCACAGTTCCTCTACGGTCAGTGTGTGTGTGTGTGTGTGTGAGTGTGTGTTTTACAGGTGTTCAGGAGAAGATGGGCATCATGAACAGAGGGGTGGTATATGGCCTGTGTGTGTGTGTGTGTGTGTGTGTGTGTTTTACAGGTGTTCAGGAGAAGATGGGCATCATGAACACAGGGGTGGTATATGGCGTGTGTGTGTGTGTGTGTGTGTGTGTGTGTGTGTGTGTGTGTGTGTGTGTGTGTGTGTTTTACAGGTGTTCAGGAGAAGATGGGCATCATGAACACAGGGGTGGTGTATGGCCTGTGGGACTATGAGGTGGAGGCTGAGGGAGGGGGACTGCATGACCGTCCTGCGCAGGGAGGACCAGGGTGAGTGGGCCCGCTGTGGGGACAAGGAGGACTACATCCTCCTGGTGCTGGCGCGTCAGGCTCCGTGGGCGCGTCAATGGAGATGTCCGAGGTAGGATTGTTGGAGGAGTGGCGATTCTATGGAATACGAAATAGGACTCCATGGTTAAAGTTTTACATTTAAATGTGGACTAGGCCACTGGGCTAGAGTTTAATTATAATGGAAATCATTGTATTATTCTCAATATTTTTACTCCATATGAATCTTATGATCATGTTGATGAATTTGTGAGCAGGCTTGCATTTGTACAATCCTTTATCGAGGATAATGACTGATCTTGCTTTTATGTTTTTAGTGATTCTAATGCAGACCTGTCAAATAATAAGTCTCAGTTTGCTAAACATATGTTAAGGTTCACTAGCGACACTAACTTAGTAATATCAAGTAAAGTGCTCCTGCCTGACTCAAGCTACACTTATGTTAGTGAAGCATGGAATACGACGTTGTGGCTAGATCACATTGTTTCCACTGTTGATGCTCATGCTTCATTGGAAAATATTGAGATTTGTTATGGGTTAGCCTCCTCTGACCATATCCCCATTGCCATGGTATTAAATGTGGACAACGCTGGTTAAGCATGAGGACAACACCGATGTAAAGATAGATTGGGATAAACTATCTAATGATGATGTCCTCAAATATTGTTTCAGGTCTGATGAACTTTTGAGTAAAGTATATCTGCCCATGAATGCCATACGTGGCACTAATGTGAACTGTGATGACACCTCCCATGGTGCATGCTTGTGTGATATGTACAACAATTTACTTAGAGCTCTTCTTGAGGCTAGCAGGTGTTTATTCACTCACTCCAGGAAGGCCAAGAACATCAAGCCAGGGTGGAATGCATTTGTAGCTAGCCATCATGCTGAGGCCAATGCAGCCCATAGGGCTTGGGTAATAGCTGGTAGGCCCAGGCAGGGACCTGACCTTGATTATTAAAAGAAAATGAATGCTAAGTATAAATATGCTCTGCGCTATATAAACAAACAAGAGCAGGTGCTGAGTGCTCACTCTATGGCTGACATCACTAGATTCTGGAAAGAGGTAAAAACCCTTAATAGGGCCAAAGCAGCTCTTCCATGCAGTATAGAGGGGGTAACTAATGTAGTGGCAATAGCTGACATATGGAGGCAGCATTATGCAGAGCTGTTCAATTGTATTAAATATGAGCCTTATCATGTTGGCAAAATAGATGAGGAAAGTATTTGTTTTCACCCCAATGATGTTCTCAGTGCCATAGGGCAACTTGCAGACAAGAAAGCTAGTGGCCTGGACAACATTAAAGTTAGCTGGCCCAAGGTTGGCAGTGCTATTGTCTATCTGCTCTACTGGGATGGTGACTCATGGTATCTTGCCAGACTCCATGTCGTCAGTAGTTCTTGTCCCGGTTATCAAAGATAAGGCCGGTAAAATGACCCATAGCACTTGCCAGTATTCTCTCCAAAGTGCTAGAAAGATTAATCCTTGACAGGATAAGTGAATACATAACCACCACTGACAATCAGTTTGGCTTTAAGCCCAAGCATAGTACCGACCTATGTATTTATGCTCTATAAGAGGCAATAGACACATATAGAAGGCAGGGCTCTACTATGCTTGTAGGGTTTATTGATGCATCCAAAGCATTTGACCGCGTACACCACTTTAAGCTGTTTAATAAACTCAAGCTTACTGGTATGCGAACTAGAGTATGAGAGTAAGATGGGGGAACATCTTATCTACCCCTTTTAAAGTTGGGAACGGGGTCCGGCAGGGGGGTATATTATCCCCAGCCCTTTTCAATATCTATATAGACGACCTTTCCAGGCAGCTGGGGAGATGCAGTACAGGTTGTATGATATGTGATTCCCTGGTCAACCACTTTATGTATGCAGATGACCTAGCTTTACTATCCCCGAGTACAGGTGGGTTTCAACAGCTGCTTAACATCTGCACTAATTATGGGGTTGATTTTGAATATAATGCCAAGAAGAGCGTGGTAATGGTCTGTAGAACTAAGGAGGACATGGATATTAAGTTCCCTGCCTTTCATCTTTCTGGGCAAACTCTGGGGGTGTCCAATAGTACCAAATCAGGCACATTATTACAGACACGTTGGAAGATGATGCCGACATGTTCAGACAGAGGAGTTGTTGGTTAGAAAATTCCACCACTGTACATTGGATGTTAAAATGAATTTGTTTAGAGCCTACTGCACCCCTCTCTATACATCTCCACTCTGGGTGAATTACAAGAAGGAGAGCTTGTGTAAATTGAAAGTAGCCTATAATGACTGTCTTAGGATACTCCTGAAGAAACCCAGGAGTACTAGAGCCAGTGAGCTGTTCTGTAATATGGGTCTTACCACCTTCATGGCCTTGCTGAGGAACCTTACTTTTAAGTTTATGAGTCGGATGGACTGCTCTACAAATTTTATAATTGATCTGATGACAGACCCTGGCAGCAGCTCTGTCAAGTACACATCTAAGATCTGGGAACACTGGCATGAGTGCCTTTTTTAGCCCTTCTTTCCTTGTATATTTACATGTAATTTATTGATTGTATGTATTGTTTATTTACCATGTGGGCCTTGAGCCTGTAATAATACAGTTTATATATGTTCTGTTCCATTTCTCTCTTTCTCATCTCCGGTCGGCATGAGCAGAATAACAGATACACATCAGACAAGACCTGAGACAATTAGAAATGAACAATTACAATATATTACTAGTTAACACACACACACACACACACACACACACACACCAGACCAGACCAGACCAGACCAGACCAGACCAGACCAGACCAGACCAGACCAGACCAGGGCTTCATTTTCAAAAGGGGTTTTCAAACAAATGCAGCAAATAACTAAACCTTAAGGAGAGCAAAACACATCATACTGTTGCTGAACAATTCTTCTAACCCACATATTCAATTCAGGAAATAAACAAAACATACAAAAATGTAATATCATCATTTGCATAGTATCATCAAAGCAGTGGTGTATAAACAGAATACGCATATCACTATTTACATAGCATCACACATGTGTATGAATAGGAGTGGGTGATTCCTGTGTTCCTGCAGCATGGGGAGGTCATGTGATCTGGCACAGGGACACTGAGGAGTCAGAATAACTCCTAAACCCAGGATAGAGGGGCTCAGTGAATGTGGAGTGGAACGTGTGCAGGTGGGTGAGTGTGTCAGAGGAGACGCTGTAGAAGGACAGAGTGCCGGCCGGCCAGTCCAGGTACACTCCTACTGTGCTGGAGCGGGAGGAGGGGGCAGGTATGTCAGTGTGTTCATTATTGTGCCCGGCAGAGTAACTGCCAGGAGAGCAGTACAGACTCCAGGACTTGTCATTATATCCAAGACGACAGTCATCACCACTCCCTTTCCTCTGGATGCTTTTATACACCACAGCTATATGAGCCGCACCCCCACTCCACTCAGCCTCCCAGTAACAGCGTCCAGACAGACCCTCTCTAGACAACACCTGATACCACCTGTCAAATCTCTCTGGGTGGTCAGGATACCGCTGGTCTTCATTCACACATGTGACCTTTCTGTTCCCCTCAGAGAGAGAGAGCAGTCTATATGCTGTGTTTGGGTCCAGTGTGAGCTCACAAGGATCTGCAGACCAGAGGAGAGGACAGAGGAAAGGAGAGAGGAGAGAACATCAGAATATGGGGAGTGTCAGCTGCTGACCTCCTAACAACCCCCTAACACCCCCCTAACACTTCTCTTTTACACTTTACAATGTTATGTGTATGTATATAGCAGCACTTCCATCCACATTCTCTGTTTTTTTTTGTTTTGTCAAAGCCGAGGACCAGCATTATAACATGGCTTCATACCTTTCTTTACTTCTTCATACAGTCTGTGTCTTAATTTTGATCTACTGTATTCATTTAGTAAATCACAACTTCAGCCAAGCGCAGGTTGAAGGCATCAACTACATTTGGAGAAACACCTGGAGACTTACATTTCCGTGCACCTGGTCGGAGTCTGATTTCTGCACAGTGGTCCGCACTGAGAACACACACACACACACACACACACACACACACACACACACACACACACACACAGAGAGAGAGAGAGAGAGAAATTGAGATTCTAAGAAATAGTGTAGATTGTGCATCAACTGTACATGCACATCTCTTGACCAGGCCATCCATCTTTTTTGCTCCCTCAGTGTTATAGGATTATAATTATTAATAGGATTATCATGCTAACGGTTAACCAAAATCTTCCCTCTCCAGTCCCATCACTTTCTACGTATATGTAGGCTTCTCCACCAGGTTGGCTCTGACAGGGCTTTGTTTTCTAAATCTACAAATTAAAGTAGACTATGAATGAAACAGAGATACAAATCTGGATTCTGTAGATGACAAGGGTAATAATGCAACTACAGGTATCCTGCATGTGCAGATTCTCTGTACATACTTAAGTGTCTCCAGTTTAGAGTGAGGATCCTCCAGTCTAGCAGATAACAGCCTCAGTCCTGATTCTCCAGGATGATTGTAGCTCAGATCCAGCTCTTTTAGGTGGGAGGGGTTTGAAGTCAGAGCCGAAGCCAGAAATCCACAGCCTTCCTCTGAGATGAGAGAACCAGACAGCCTGAGAAAGAGAAACAGAGTGAGAGAGAAAGAGTAAGAGAGAATATGAGAGAAAGAGTGAGAGAGAGAGAGAGAGAGTTATCCCCAGAGTGTCAGTCATCTTCAAGCACAGTAAAGATACAGGGAGGTTGTGATCAAAAACAGCTAAAGGGACCGTCTAGTGTGGACTACACTGACATCAGGATCGTAGGCAATATGCATAAAAATCACAAAGGACATGGGTTTCTGTCTATACAGATGAGTACCAAAGAATGCAAGGGGTCTGATTCTTAATTATCTTAATAATGTGATACGATGCTAATGTCCTTCAGAAGGGCCTTCATTTGTGAAGATTCTCAAACAAGAATTTTTTTAAAGTAAGATGAAGTTTAACACCAACCTTAATATCTGCAGTTCACAGTAAGGACTGACCAGTCCCTTACACAGAAGCCGGACTCCAGAATCTCCTAGATCATTGTGACCCATGTCCAGCTCTGCTAGGGAGTTTACTGACTGCAGAACACAGGCCACAATCTCGCAGGATTCACCACTGAGTTTACAGTCACCAAGTCTGTAACACAATACATCAGAAATGAGACCATGATGTTCTACAACTTACATCGCATACGGTATTAACAGAATGCAGGCAATAGGCGTATAATAGGCAACGTCTGAACGCGCCACTCATGAATAATTAAGAACAATGACATGCAACAGAGCAAACTGTAAACAACTGCTTATGACAATATTGTGTTTCATAAAGTTGAAATAATAGTTTGTGCTTTAATAGAAAGTGTTGAATAGAGGGTCAAATCCACTCTTTCTAAATCTTAAACATTTATATTTCATAAAAACATAAATATGCAGCCTACAATTCGGTTTATGTTTCGTGACAAGTTGTTGATATTTGTGCTGAACAGCCAATTTAATTACACCCCTCCCTTCCATGCTCCTGAAGCACCGTATTGATTGGCTGGGACTGTTTATAGCTTGGTCCGAGCCACTATACTTGTTTCCCATTTACAGAGCCGGGACTGTGGACGTACACTGGAGTTTTTTGGACAGACAGCTAGAGGACCTACATTGAGCAATTCACTGAGTTAGACAAAAAGTGTATGTGATTAAAATGATGGACTCTACCTCAGGAATACACTTATATTACAGCAAATTAATGAATAGACACAGTAGGGAGAGGGTGGCATTTTTCCATTGATTCTGAGCTTTACTCACATGTGAAATGTGATTAACTGTTAATGTTACACAGGAACGCTCCCAATGATCTAAGGCCTTAGCTAATACATAATTATCATGCATTCTCAGAGGGGTGCCTAAACATTTTCATACAATTGTAAGGCTCAATAATAATAATACATGATGTCAATATAATGAAGTCTACAAACCTCAAGGTTTGCAGTTTACAGTGGGGACTAGTTAGTCCTGCAGAAAGTATCTGAACTCCAGAATCTCCTAGGGCATTGCAACTCAGATCCAGCTGTATCAATGAGATAGCGAACTGCAGAGATCTCTTCACTGTTTCACATGACATCTGGTTAAGTTTACACCCATCAAGTCTGCAAGACAGAATGGCAAAACACACATTTTACAATACACACCCTTTTATAAAACTGCAAACTTTAAAACATAAAAAATACATTTACATGATCAAAGCACAGATATCGTTTGTGAACACAAACATGAAATATTTTGCGAGGAACAGTGAATACGCTCATACTAACACTAGATGTATTGCATTGTACAAACTCACATTGCCTAAGTGGAATAAACATCCAAACCTATCTGATGTGAATTGTTGCCTATTTGTGACAAAAAATAGAATTTAAGAGCATGAAATTCTAAATGGTGAAACTCACTGTGCCTTTCTGTAGCATCTTACAGCAGGAAGCAATCTCCTGCGTCCCTCATCTGATGTGTTGTATTTCTTCAGGTCAAACTCATCCAGCACCTCCTCAGACATCAGAAGCATGTGGGCCAGTGCTGAACAGTGAGCAGCAGATAATTTCTGTCTGAAGCCCTTTGGTGATTTCAGGTACTCTTGAATTTCTTCATGCATGGAATGATCATTCACTTCAGATAAGCACTGCAAAAGACTGATGCATCTTTCAGGGGAAAGATCCTCTTTATTGAGCTCCTTAATGTACTGACACATTTTCTTAACGCTCTCTGATCTGTTGTGTGTGTGGTTCAGTAGACCTCCCAAAAGTCTCTGATTGCTCTCCATACAGATACCCATAAGGAAGCGAAGGAAAAGATCCAGGTGTCCATTCCTGCTTTCCAAAACTTTGGTTACTGCCAACTTTAGCGACTCTTCCAAGCAGAAAAATGTCCCCATGGTCTCCATCTGATTGCTGTAGGAGACAAAGATATGAAGTGCTGCCAGAAACTCCTGGATGCTCAGATGCACAAAGCAGTAGACCTTCCTCTGGTGAAACACAGACTCTTCCTTGAAGATTTCAGTGCACATGCCAGAGTACACTGAGGCTTCAATGGCATCAATGCCACACTCTCTCAGGTCTTCTTCGTAAAACATGACATTGCCATTCTCTAGATTCTTGAAAGACAGTTTTGACAGCTTCAGTATAATTTCTTCCTGTGATTCCGGAAGCTGCTCTTTCTTTGTCTGTTTTCCACTTTGATACTTCTGATTCTTTCTGGTGATCTGAATGAGTAGAAAGTGTATGAACATTTCAGTGAGTGTTCTTGGGATTTCCTGGGTGTTGTCCTGTTCCAGCATCTGCTGAAGTACAGTGGCTGCAATCCAACAGAAGACTGGAATGTGGCACATGATGTAGAGACTCCTGGATGCCTTAATGTGTGAGATGATTCTGCTGGCCTGACTCTCATCACTGATTCTCTTCCTGAAGTACTCTTCCTTCTGTGGGTCATTGAACCCTCGTACTTCTGTGATCTGATCGATGCGCTGAGCAGGAATTTGACTGACTGCTGCTGGTCGTGAGGTTATCCAGATGTGTGCAGAGGGAAGCAGAGTTCCCTGAATGAGGCTTGTCATCAGAACATCCACTGAAGATATTTGTTTGAAATCAGATATCATGCTCTGTTGGAAATTCAGAGGTAATCGACTCTCATCCAAACCATCAAAGATGAACAAAATCTGACAGTTGTTGTATTCTTCATCATTCTTCAGCTCCTTCAGTTCAGGATGGAAGTCAAGCAGAAGCTTGTGAAGACTATACTGATCACTCCTGACCAAATTCAGCTCACGGAAAGGAAGGGGAAACATAAAGTCTACATCCTGAATGCCTTCACCATCTGTCCAATCAAGAATGAACTTCTGCACTGAGACTGTTTTTCCAATGCCAGCAACACCTTTGGTCATCACAGTCCTGATGTGCTTCTCCTGCCCAGGTAAGGGCTTGAAGATGTCATTGCAGTGGATTGGTGTGTCTTCTGTGGTTTGTGTTCTGGATGCTGACTCTACTTGCCAAACCTCATGTTCCTTATTCACCCCTTCACTCTCTCCCTCTGTGATGTAGAGCTCTGTGTAGATCTTATTGAGGGGTGTCTCAGCTCCTGGTTTGATGATGCCTTCAGATATGTTCTCAAACCTCCTCTTCAGATTGGCTTTATGCTTATCTATAACTCTCCTCAGGACTTCATTACCTGTTTATAATGAACAAAAATGAACCTATTAGTATCATGTGTATTATCAATCACAGTATTGATTGTCATTTGTGATTTCTTCAGCCAAATTGTCATTGACATACCAGACACAAATATCCATTTGCTTTTCACTACTGTTGCTCCTTACACATTAGAATGGTATTTTTCTGATCTTCTGTAGAGCTACACTCTAAAACCCTGTCCGATAATCTACAGCAGGGATGGGGAATCTTTCTCCTACCAAGAGCCATGCGAGTCATTTGTGGACCTACATGACTACACTAAGCCTACTTTTAAATATCAGTTACAGTAATGATGTAGTAATACATAATATTTGGTCAGTTAAATTATAATAATGCATTTACAAATTCTCCCACTGAATGACAAGCTAAGACTAGCTTCTTAGCTAGTTCACAACAAAGGTTTTATGAAAACATCTTGCTGAATACTCAAACTCCACTACAGGGCATTGATTTTCCATGTTATGAGCTGTGATGACGATCCAAATAGGGCTTTTTCATTAGAGTGAAAACAAACTAACTAAAGCCTTCACCTTCGTGAAAAAATCTGTCTCTGAAATGTTCTCAGCAGTGGCCTATTCGTTGTTCATTATTACATGAAATGTATCTATCTCGCAAACCTAGCTACCAAAGTTAACCATGCATGCACATAATTATGCTACTGATCTATACTATCTTTTGATAAGGACTTTCATTGTACAGTCGTGGCCAAAAGTTTTGAGAATGACACAAATATACATTTTCACAAGGTATGCTGCTTCAGTGTCTTTAGATAGTTTTCTCAGATGTTACTATGGAAGACTGAAGTATAATTACAAGCATTTAATAAGTGTCAAAAGCTTTTATTGACAATTACATGAAGTGGATGCAAAGAGTCAATATTTGCAGTGTTGATCCTCCTTTTTCAAGACCTCTGCAATCCGCCCTGGCATCCTTTTAATAAACGTCTGGGCCACATCCTGACTGATGGCAGCCAATTCTTGCATAAACAATGCTTGGAGTTTGTCAGAATTTGTGTGTTTTTGTTTGTCCAGTTCTCAATGGGATTAAGGTCTAGGGAGTTTCCTGGCCATGGACCCAAAATATCGATGTTTTGTTCCCCGAGCCACTTAGTTATCACTAGTTGGTCATTAGGTGTGGGTCAGTTGTTTACAGATAATGTCTTTAAAAACATTCCAGAACGGCATTGTTCCCCTAGGTTTCCCACACCCTCTGTCTCTGGTTGCCTTCCCTGTGCTTTTCCACACAAGGGTTAAACTAAGGGCAGGAAAATTGAATTAAGGGTGCGGTAAGGTGTAAGGTATTGCATTATAAGATGATTTCTTTGTCATGTTTAGGTTCATTTGAATGGTCTCAGTCTGAGTGGTACAGTGGTCTTATTGCTACAGCTGAATAGATTAGTTTTAACATAGATCTCAGAAACTTGAGAATGCTGGTCTTCTGGGTTGCAGGTAACCCGCGTTGAGAGGTGATAAACCCCACCATTCGTCTGTGCGACTGTGATCTCTATAATAAACACCCCAGTCCATGTTGGCAACTTGCACTTGACAAATAAATTGTGATCTGACCCACTGTGGCCTCTCAAGGAATTCTTAACAAGAGACGTATTACTAGGTAATGGTGTTTCCGCAACGACTGGCTAGGATTAGTTTTAAACCAATAAAGCAGTGATGTAAGTCTTGAGGTACCTGGCTAATCACTTGGGTTAGACACGCTGCAGCAAAATTGTTACATTGTACAGCGGTAGATTGACGTCCAGCCTCTGCACTGGACCGAATGGTTATACTGAGATTGCGCAGCAGGCTGGCACTCAGTCCCTGAACCGGTTTGGTCTACCATGCTGGTCAGCCCCGTGGCAGCACTGCAGCCTCTCTAAGCTATTTCCCAGAACTAGTAACAGGTTGTTTCAGTGAAATATAAAAAACAGCTGTGGCAATATCCTGTGCAAATATTATTCCTAGAAGAAACCAGTTATTAGAAAGTAAGACGGATATTCGTCAAAACAGATTGTAGGCATCCAAAAGAAATGACCATAGGTCAACCTATCTAACGGGTAGCAATAAATCATTAAAAGAACAGGGACTAATGCTGAGTTCCTAAATCAAGTAAGATTAATTAAGTTTACGAAGACAGGGTCCTTTAATAAATATTGTATTTCAGCAAAGCACAGAAAGATGAGCACACAGAAACCTTCGCCAACTCCTAATTCCATCGTGGTGGTGTGGTTGCATTAGCGGTCAGGCAATTTGTGTGCACACTTTGAGGTGTGTATGAGAACCATTTAGATTCAACATTAATTTCTCCTAAAATCAATCTCACCACACCACACATCTTGCTATAGGTATCTCTTTTAACCAAACACTATTCCAACACTTTGATGTTCAAATGGAATGTAATTTCTGTGAATAAAAAGCACATTAATGTGTTCTTCGTTATCAGTGCAAGTCTATGAGTAACCTATAGCAACGACTGTCCTGTTTCTGTGACTGATGTTTCGTCACGCTCATTCTGGAGGTGGGGGGTGCTACACTCCCACTACACCACATATTCTAAATGAATGCCACTTTCTAAATGTCCGTTGTGATAATGTGATGATATTTGGGTCATATCCAAGTCAAAGTTCAACTCAAAACATTTAGCTTTCTTTTTTGACTGTTAAAATGGCTGAAAGGAAGACACAATAAGTACAGATCTTTCCAGCCCCAATGGACTGATGAATATGCGTATGAGGAGAGAGCTGCACACAGGGCATGTGTGCATAATGAAAGAGTATGCTGTTCTTGGCGAATCATTGATGAAAACGCCAAAGTTGTTTCCTTGGCTTGTAGGGAGCAAGAGACTCTCTTTTTCAAAGTTCTTACAGAAAAACGTAGCTTATATAGGGTAGAATTAACATATCAACACAATGGCGTAATTCAATTATCTAAAGGTATCTGTCTGGAGGAAATGTTGAGGTGTGGGCTACTCCTTTTGGCAAGGAGGGGTTTAATTAAGTATGTGGGGGTTATCTGATGCATGCATGTGTTCGCTGACACTCTTTAGAGGATGTGGATGTCTGCTTGGGGGGGGAGTTTGAGGTGGTATGTGTGCATAATCTTCTTTTGATTTACATTTATAATGGAGGCCACAACTATAATAATATCTTGGTTAAAATTATACATATTGCTCCTTCTGTCTTACCTAGTTTGGTAATTTCTACCATGTCTGTGTGTTCATCCAGACGAGGCTGTAGAGGATGTTGAGTTCTTCGTGTCTTTCCACACTGGGGACAGGATTGGCCTCCTGGTAGTCCAGGCTGCTCCCAGTAGCTGCTGATGCACTGCCTGCAGAAACTGTGTCCACAGGTGGTGATGACTGGGTCCCTCAGTACCTGCTCACACAGTCCACACCTGGACTGATCCTGGGTCAGATCAGACCTCAACTCACTGCAGAGGCATAACATGAAGCAGACTTAATATGTGACTGATAAAGAAAGTTATTTTAGTTCTTAAGATTTTTACCCATGGTGGAGGAAATGTATTATGACCCTCATGGCGATGCCAACATAAGAGCCGACTGGGATACACTTCACTACTTTGAGAGTGCTAAGAAGTAGTACAAGGCATGTTTCACTTCTTTGACCTCACAGTTGCTAACTCATGACTCTGTAGAAACACAAGGAGATACGTATGTATATGGAAACTCTCAACACAGACTGATTTCGTTTTGCTCAACAGTATATGACCACACACAATAAGTATCCTTGACCTAGATAGTCCTTTTGTGATACAGGAAATAATATGGCATGCACTTATTTTCACACTTTAATCGATTTATACGTGTGTGTGTGTGTGTGTGTGTGTGTATGTGTGTTTGAGAGAGAGTATAACCACATGTAACAAATTGTCTTTTCATGTGAAAAACTAAAGGCTGGTAACTCACTTTAGAGCTGATAGGGCTGACCCACTGCTCATATCAGGACGATTACGCATGGAAGTGTCACTCTTCATAGACACACAGCTGGGCACTGGAGATGGAGGCCGTTTTCTCTGTGGTCTACAAAATACATCATGTTCACATGAAGTACTAACAGGATAAATCCCGTAAAAACAATTTCATGTTCAGTATACGTCCAGACAAAAAAATTATGTTCTTGATGCAGTCATTTTATGGAAATTACCTAACATGCCCAAGAAGTGCAATACTTGATTTTTTTTGTTTGTGAGTGTGTGTGTGAGAGAGAGAGAGAGAGAGAGAGAAAGAGAAAAAGAGAGAGTGAATGAGTGAGTGTGAGAAGTTGAACATTTTCCTTCTCACTACTATGGTCGGTCACTCACAGTGAGTGAGAATAACCACGTAACAAATTGTAAATGTTCTTCTTGAATCTCTTCTACTCACTTTAGAGCTGATGGAGCTGACCCACTGCTCATATCAGGATGATTACGCATGGAGTTGTCACTCTTCATAGACACACAGGTGGGCACTGGAGATGGAGGTCTGTTTGTCTGTGGTCTAGAAAGAAATACCTCATGTTCACATGAAGCACTAAAAACAGGATACATTTCGTAAAATAGGTACATAAAGAAAACTTAGAAAACACCAAAATGATGTATTGATGCAGACAGTCATTTAATGATATTTAAAATAATCTGACACGCACAAAGAAGTGTGATCATTATACTCACGCTTGAAATTATTCCTGTGTGTGTGTGTGTGTGTGTGTGTGTGTGTGTGTGTGTGTGTGTGTGTGAGAGAGAGAGAAAGAGAGAGCGAGAGAGAGAGAGAGAGAGAGAGAGAGACAGAGAGTGAGTTAGAGTGGGAGAGAGACAGAGAGAGAGAGAAAGAGATGGAGAGAGTGAGTGAGTGAGACTGGGAGAGAGACAGAGGGTGTGGAATGGAGAATGGAGGTGGACTTGGGCAGGCAGCTCCACTTCCAAGGGGAGATCTGCAGCACTGAGGCCAGATGTGGTGCTGTGGGCCAAGACTGAGAGATCTGCGCTGCTTATGGAGCTGGGGATGGAGGGAGCCCACGAAAGGAAGAGGGCAAAGCACTCTGACCTGGTTGCGGAGTGCAGGGAGAGCAGTTGGAGTACGCGACTCTTCCCAATGGAGGTTGGCACAAGGGGGTTTGTGGGAACCTCAATGACTTGCCTACTGAAAGAGCTGAGGGCCAAGGAGCTACACAAAGCCACCAGAGAGCTGTCTGAGGAAGCATAGACGGCAAGGATGACTGGGAGACGCCCCTGTCCACTGCCCCGCCACCAGGAGATCTCCCGGGATAAGGGGAGAAACATCCGTGAACGGTTGTCCCCGGCTGATGACCCCACAGCCTAATGGGCACCGGTGGAGGTGCGGCAGGCCTAGAGCCTTGCAGGTATTACCACCTACCTGTTCAAACTAATCCGCCTTTTATCGGGACAAGCACGTATGAGGTGTCCCATTTGGCTACAACCAAAACTACAAGCTGACTTTTCCCCAAAAAATCAACTCACTGACAACTGACGGTCATAGGCTCAACATGATCTCAACAACTCATGGATTATAATGAATGGCTCCAAAAGACCCTTAACCACTCCAGAGAATAATGGGCAATGTATTGTGTGCAATAACCTACAGAAGATACCAGGAAAGTCTGTGTTAAATGCACTTAAATTGTACCCTGACATATCAGCCATCTGCCTCTTTCTGTCATAGATCATCATTACAGTATTGGCTCTGTAATTGAATATCACAACTGGTGTGACAGAATTAATCCTGTTTAAACTAACAGCTGATAACTCATTTGTGTGAGTGTGTCTCTGTGCAAGTTTGAGTTTGAGTGATTGGATACTAGGGATAATGCTGTCTGCTTTTTGTACTCACCCTGCATTGGTCTGTGTTGATGTGCTGCTCATGTTTCCAGGATCATCCATGTCCTGGTCATTCTTCATGGTCACACAGCTGTGTAGTGCAGAATCTGGTATGAGTGTCTTAGTGTGACCTGCAGCCTCCTCTACGTCTTGATTCATTACAGAATTTGTGACGCTAGGCCTGTACAGCAGATAAAAAAAACATTATAGCCACTGTGTTATCAATGTTATTAGATGGTGTGTCATTATCTGATGTCAATACATAAGGTGTTTCGTTTCTCGGCACCTGATAACAGACACAATGGCTGGCATCTAACAAACCTTTCATAACAGACTCCCTGTTGACCTGATATGGCATAGCTCAGTTTGGGCATGGTAAACTCCTCCATATTCAGTTTTCATACAGAAATACATTTTGTTTTTACAGTTGCTAACATCCTTTTGTACAATCTGTAGTCACATCTTAAAAACTCTAAACACGATTAACACAACATTAATTTGCTGTGCACCAGACCATTAACATAATTAATGCTGTTTTCACACAATATTCAGTCAATTAATGCATTTCTGAAATGGTTAAATAAGAATACAAAATAAAATGCTTTTCTTCAAAAACTTGCAGCCCTGAAGTGCAAAAGAGAAAAAGCAAACAGAAAAACAAAAATGAGTGCAAATGCGGCAAAATAAAGGCACACTGGAGTACGCCAAGCATTTCTGAAAGGTTGAGAAAGATTTTCTTTTACATTTTGAAATGAAGAGTAGTATTTAATTAAGAAAATGTGGTTTTGACCAGAAAATGTACTATTTGTACAATACAATTGTCTGAAGGCGATTAACAGAGCCCAGGGCCTGAACCACCCCTGGAGCACAAAGCCAACAGTGTTTGTTACCAATTGTGAAAAATACGAATTCACCAACAGTCATAACCAGCTTACAAAGAAGTCTAAATTTGAAATTTTTAGTAACAGCAGACACCCTAACCTGAAACCAAACCTTAACGCAAATATTGGGTGAGTGCTGTGATGTGCAAATGTCAAATATAACAGATATTGACATTTATATTTTGCCCAGATGTTCTAAACTGGCTAAAGCATGGAGTCAATGCTGAACAAGAGAGGCTTGTTATTCCTCTTTTCTGGAGAACAAAAACTAAAAACTAAGCAGAGAGGTCTTGGTTTTAAGACTGTAAGAAACTAACTAAACAGTGGATGCACCCATACATCTTAAGTTATACAGTAGGTTAATTGTAATGCTTTTAGTTGAAAAGTTTGAAAATGAAACTGTGGAGTTTGCATTGCTACTGCAGTGATTAGTACAACTAATATAATATAATATTAGAAACATCTGTGTGTGCAGGTAAAACCTGTTATTGTTTATAGTTTTCCTCTTCAACGCCACTTAATTCCTCCTAATGACTTCAAAATGTGGTCAACTCTCCCATCTATCTACATGTGAGTTAATGCTACTGCCCCTTTTTATAGACGAAAAGGGAGTGACTGCGAATAAACAAAGTCTGACTAACAGGACCAGGTAATAGTGTCTGGGACCTTCAGGAAAAACGGAAGGAAGGTGTGTGATTTGATTGGCTGTTGAACTTAAATATCACTACGCAGGGTACGATTGGCCGTTGGGATGAGGGTGATATCCCCCCTCTGGTCTATTTCTCCCTTCGTCTGCTGAATTATTTGTGCCCCCCTAGTGATTCATGCTATTTCACCAAAATACTTAAAAACCTATAAAATACATAGAACAAAAATATGTTTTAAATATAGTAAAGCGCTTCAACATGAGCTGCCACTCTGAAATCTCTGACATCTGCTGTAACCGCCTCCCCCTAACTGCAAGAAAATACTCCCTGAGCCATACGCTTTTTGTACATCCAGTTGAGCTCCTCACTTACAATAGTTAGCTAGTCTTCTCATGTGAATACGTACGGTAACCTGGCAAATACGCAATCATTCTAATACAAATATGGCGGCGCTTAAACACAGTGACATCACATGGGCCCATGAATAGTGGCGTAGAGAAATCGGAAGAAGCCTTTACTTGCTGACTGTTGTAGCTAGCAGTGTTGAAAGCAGTGAAAACACCCTGATCATAGCTATGTTACCTACTGGCAGATAACATCGACTGTCATGAGAACTGACTCTTTTTCCTGGAATAAATAAAGTGATCGTGGGTCAAATGCCACAATCACCACTAGTATTTAATCAAAACAGGTTTAATGGGTACCGTTACTTCAGGGTCGTCATTAAATATCAGTCTTCACCATACAAAGACATATGTAGCTACTTAACGGAGTTTTGGTAAACGGTTGTCGTGAATATGAGACTCTCCTGCTGTCAAATCAGGACCAATCAGAGAAGAGCCTGTCCTGCTTTGGTTCCCGCCCACACAGTGTCAAAAGTATGAATTCGAGCGAGCAAATCAAGCGTATGTCATTCTCTGCGCTCGCAGTTGTTGAATTTCCTCTCGCGGCTGCTAAAATTGAGTGCGCAGACGAAATTCACGCTTGCGAAAACCTGAATGTTGCTCGAATAGACGCTTCCTCGCGTATGTGAGTTTTGACACTAAAATGACGCCATGATAATCACTTCAAAAGTATCACTTTACGACTCACCTGAAACAAGCAAACTACTCAAACATCGGAAAGTTGTTGCTCCGTACACTCCCCGCATGTCGATAATCTCTGACATCTGCTGTAACCGCTCCCCGAGTTGCAAGAACTTGAACCAAACTCTTTTTGTACAGTCAGTTGCGATTCTCGCTTACAACAGTTCTGTGAATACGTAAGGTAGCCTGGCAAATACGCAAGACTTCTAGTATAGTGACGTAGAGGGAACGGAATCGGCCGCCATTTGGTACTTATCCTTTTCCTTTTTGAAAAAAAAGGACAACAGCTCATAGCAGAGTTAGACTAGGCATCGCTAAAGTCATCGCGCTCTAACATTAACACATTCTTGTGTTAGGTTAAACTACAGAGGCCTGAGAAATATGTCGCATTGCTTTTCATTGCGGTGGCGTAGATACAAGACAGAACAGGTCCATCTTGTTAAAATAAACATTACATTAGCTCAACAGCTTATTTCGTAAATGACGTCGTTTAATTATGTATTGTGTATCCCAAACCAAAAGACAGTGGGGGATTTGTAGAGTACACAACCAACCAAAGCCAGGGGCGTTTAGATGAATTAGTAGGCCTAAATGCACGCTAGTATGCCGTGAGCTACTTGTAGATTTTCACAAAACCCAGCACACGCAAAACATACCTCTCCGGCGAGATCAAAATATCTTACCTCCCCCGCGTGACCAACAAATACATTATAATAACTTCAAAAGTATCACTTTACGACTCACCTGAAACAAGCAAACTACTCAAACATCAGAAAGTTGTTGCTCCGTACACTCCCCGTATGTCGATTGTAGCTTTTGGTTTCATTCTGAAGGCGCGTTCGAGACAACTCGGAACTCCTTTTTCCGAGTTCTAACTCGGAGGCCGGAACGGGGCGGATCACGGAGCTTGCACCCCATTCAAGAAAATCCTAGGTGACATAATAATCACTTAATATATTTTCATATTGCAGCACTTTGTCCTGTGTCTCCACTTCATAACCCTGTCTGAGCTGTGTGTGTGTCTGCCCTGTGTGTGTGTGTGTGTGTGTTTGTGTCTGCCCTGTGTGTGTGTGTGTGTGTGTGTGTGCCCTGTGTGTCCTGTGTGTGTGTGCCCTGTGTGTGTGTGTGTGTGTGTGTGTGTGTGTCTGCCCTGTCTGTGTGTGTGAAACAGCACAGCACAGTGCGGATCTACTATACAGTACAGATGCAGTATCCACATACAGATATACATTCTACACGTAGAGATCTACATTCTTATCAGTATGTTCACTCTCTGGATGATGTTACTCTTAAATTAAGTTTTTTTTCTTCGTCTCTCAGGCAGAGATCAGTTATTTACTGTTCCACTGAAACCACACAGTGTTACAGTACAGAGCAGAGACTGCAGAGATTCCCCCCAGCCTGTTTGCTCTCTGGGTATTGACCCCATGACCTTGACCCCATTACCTTGCTGTTGATACCACCTTACTCTAGCAGTTGAACTGCAGGAACACTTTACTATCAGACTGATCTGGGTTGTGAGCTCAATCATACATTTCCAGCTGACAGATGGTCTGTGTCGTTAACAGGTGTTCAGGAGAAGATGGGCATCATGAACAGAGGGGTGGTGTATGGCCTGAGTGTATTAATGTGTATTTGTGTGTGTGTGTGTGTGTGTGTGTGTGTGTGTGTGTGTTATACAGGTGTTCAGGAGAAGATGGGCATCATGAACAGAGGGGTGGTATATGGCCTGAGTGTATTAATGTGTGTGTGTGTGTGTGTGTGTGTGTGTGTGTGTGTGTGTGTGTGTGTGTGTGTGTGTGTGTGTGTGTGTGTGCGTCTGTGTGTGTGTTTTACAGGTGTTCAGGAGAAGATGGGCATCATGAACAGAGGGGTGGTGTATGGCCTGTGTGTATTAATGTGTGTGTGTATGTGTGTGTGTGTGTGGGTGTGTTTGTGTTTTACAGGTGTTCAGGAGAAGATGGGCATCATGAACAGAGGGGTGGTGTATGGCCTCTGGGACTATGAGACGGAGGCTGAGGACGAGCATTATGTGGCTGTTACGTCCCTGAACATTTTCTGTGGCCTGTGTATACCATCCTGTGTTCCGTGTTTTGCAGACAGCCCAGGAAGTGGCTTAATTGCTGTTTCCTTATTGGGTGCGCGATCGGAGCCAGTCCCTTAAAAGGCGCTTCGTGACGTCACCCAGGAGCTCGCTCTTGGAAAAGCGCCTTCGTTGTTTCGGCTGCCACCACCATTGTCGTATTAGGAGCCTCGGTGCCTGGCCTAGGCCGGTTCAGACATTCCACCAGTCTCGGAGTGAGAGTCCGACAGGGTGGCCCAGGATTCTTTGAGGCCTATTTCTGGAGGCTGTTTGTTTCTTTGTTTCTTTGCTACTTTGAGATTTTCGTTGTTTCTATTTTGATCTATTTTGTTGTCTCCCCGTTTTTCCCTTATTCAATATATTTTTGATTTATGGGCTCCTCAGTGTCCCTGTGCCAGATCACATGACCTCCCCATGCTGCAGCAACACAGGAGTCACCCACTCCTATTCATACACATGTGTGATCCTGTGATGCTATGGAAATATGAACATGTTGTATGATGCTGTTGATATTGCATGTTTGCATATGTGGTGCATTTATAAATTGAATATTTTGTTTATAAGAATAGTCCAATAAAATTATATAATCTGCACTCCCTATCATTTAGTTTTAGTGAGTTAATTTGTAGCATACTGTTAGGGATTTATTTCACCCTTTTAAGGACTGTAATTAACCTCAGAATTAAGAGTCACAACCAAGAATATAATAAATAATTGACTTTTACTCTGGCAAAGAGGAGTGAATGGTGTTAGACCGCTTCTTCAACCTACACTCCTCCAAAGAGGAGCGCAGTGCTTTCAGAACGCTGTTCAACCCATCACTGCCTTCTCTGGTAAAAAGAAACAGACTTTATGCAGAGACAATATCACAGAACAAAGACATGACACTCCCATCTTGTACCATCCCGTCCTGGGTTCCAAAGATAAGAATGTTTACCTAAGACCCTCAAAAACCCTGACTCTACAAAAATAAATCAGTCTTAACCTAAACATTTCATGACACCTCTAAATTCCAAGCTTCTCTTCCCACAGTTTCAAACTTCCTTTCACAGAACAATGGAAAGAGCTTAGTCCTCCATTTAACTAACTAACTAATATCAAACTAAACCCCATCATGATAATAATTAAAAAGAAACATTTCTTTCACACATACTGGTCTCTCTCCCTCCCTCTCTCTCTGTGCACTTCCTCTTTTGCTCTTCATCACTTTCTATGCCCCCTCACTGTCTCTCACTCCCTCTCTCGCTCTCCCACTCCCTCTCACCCTCTCTCTCCCTCTCTCCTTCTCTCTTTGCCTCTCTCTCTCTCTCTCTTTCTCTCTCTCTCTCTCTTTCTGTGTGTGAGTTTCTTGTCTGCTGTGTATCTGTTGTGAGTGTGCCTCTCCCCTCAGGTGAGTGTGAGTGTGTTTGTGTGTGCGTGCGTGCGTGTGTGTGCGCGTGTGTGTGTGTGTGTGCGCATGTGTGTGTGTGTGTGTGAGTGTGTGTGCGCGTGTGTGTGAGTGTGTGTGCATAAGACATAACCTACTCTGTGCCTCTCCCCATCAGGTGAGTGTGTGTGTGAGTGTGAGTGTGTGTGTGTGTGAGTGTGTGTGTGTGTGTGTGAGGGTGTGTGTGAGTGTGTGTGTGTGAGTGTGTGTGTGTGTGCATACGACATTAACTACTCTGTGCCTCTCCCCATCAGGTGAGTGTGTGTGTGTGGGTGTGAGTGTGAGTGTGTGTGAGTGTGAGTGTGTGTGTGTTTGTGTGAGTGTGTGTGTGTGAGAGAGTGTGTGTGTGTGAGTGTGTGTGTGTGTGAGTGTGTGTGTGAGTGTGTGTGTGAGTGTGTGTGAGTGTGTGTGTGAGTGTGTGTGTGAGAGAGTGTGTGTGTGTGAGTGTGTGTGTGTGAGTGTGTGTGTGAGTGTGTGTGAGTGTGTGTGTGAGTGTGTGTGTGCATACGACATAACCTACTCTGTGCCTCTCCCCATCAGGTCAGTGTATTGTGTGTTAATTTAACTATAGTTTAATTTTTCCCACAAATTTAACACAATGAGGAGAAATGAGAACATGGATTGAGATATTTTTTTATTATGTGTGTGTGTGTGTGTGTGTGTGTGTGTGTGTGTGTGTGTGTGTGTGTGTGTGTGGAGGAGGGGGTAATCAAAGTAATTGTAAAGATATCTGAAAGAGTATTTCTGTAGTAAACACTCCAGTCTAGAGACGTGTCGAAACATGTCCAATGACGCAAGATGTCCAAGGGCCTGAGTCCATATACAGACAGCTGCAGGGAGTCGTCCTTCTCCTTACATTGATTTGTAATCCATAGCATATTATTTATTTGTAATCCATAGCATATTATTTATTTGTAATCCATAGCATATTATTTATTTGTAATCCATAGCATATTATTTATTTGTAATCCATAGCATATTATTTATTTGTAATCCATAGCATATTATTTATTTGTAATCCATAGCATATTATTTATTTGTAATCCATTGCATATTATTTATTTGTAATCCATAGCATATTATTTATTTGTAATCCATAGCATATTATATATTTGTAATCCATAGCATATTATTTCTTTATAATCCATAGCATATTATTTATTTGTAATCCATAGCATATTATTTATTTGTAATCCATAGCATATTATTTCCTTCCTCTGACTCTGATGTTTACGTCAATCCAAATTCCTGCGTGAAAGTAAAGTAAAACAAATTTCACACAACCACTGCACTCCTACACATGTTTCCCCCAGTATGTTCAGTTCCAATGATCCTGTTAGTGATCCACTGATGTATCGGCTCTACCTGCACTGGCATTTGCTGATAATGTCCTTGATGGCCATTTGGTCTCTCTGAGGGACAAACCGGTCCACCATCTTGATAAGGTCAGGGTGTGGGGATAAGAAGGCCAGGGTGTTATGGGCGTGGGTCCTGTTTCAGACACACATCACATTTACAATGAGAACATCATCACTCATTCATTTACAATGAGAACATCATCACTCATTCATTTACAATGAGAACATCATCACTCATTCATTTACAATGAGAATCTCAACACTTATTCATTTACAATGAGTAGATGGAACAATATTATATGTACTGTGCAAAAACAAGTATTTCCTAAATATAAAATCTTCCATTTATTTTTCGAAGTTTTTTACTGGGGCAAAGACAAAGTTTCAAACAATTGTGATGCAGAGATGATTTCACTTAGTATTGCAGGAGACATCTTTGGGATACCTCAAGATTGAACTGTCATGGTTTCTTAAATTCTGAGAGCTGATTGGTTGATGATTTACAAACAGGAAGTAGAGCTCCCACCTGACTTCGTGTGCACAGTCGAGGGCCAGGCAGCTGACGGCGCGGATGAAGCGGTTGGTGAGGTCCTTTTTGCCGGACAAGAGGTGGGACGACCCCATGACCTCCGCCAGTGTCTCCAGGTGCTGAGCAGTGCTCCTCCTCACAGCTGCATTACGGTGCCTGAGGAGCAGAGAACCAGAGGAACCAAGTCACCCCGAGAACCAGAGGAACCAGAGGAGCAGAGAACCAGAGGAACCAGAAGAGGAGAGAACCAGAGGAACCAAGTCAGCCCGAGAACGAGAGGAACCAGAGGAGCAGAGAACCAGAGGAACCAAGTCAGCCCGAGAACCAGAGGAACCAGAGGAGCAGAGAACCAGAGGAACCAAGCACAGGCACGTGCACAGATAACGCCTGGGTGGGACTCAAACACCTGCCCTCAGGCCTGATAAGTCCCCTGTTTGTCCTCAGACCTGATAAGTGCACTTTTTGCCAATTTGCCCTCAGACCTAATAAGTGCCCTTTTGCCCTCAGACCTGATAAGTGCCCCTTTGCCCCTTTTCCCTCTTTAGCCTCGAGTGAAACCTGTTAGTTCCGTTGCCAAGCAACTTTGACAAACAGATTTTGATTAAGACTAGATGGTTAATAGTCTATGCAATCATATCGTAAAAATGAATAGTAACTTCAAAACAAACAAATTAGTTGACTTAACAAGGTGCTTAAGTTTTGACCTCGCTTGAAATGATCTAGTATGGCCATACACTGGGTATGAGCCTGCACAGTGCACACTCATGGGAGGTATATTGGTGAGTTCCTGGTTTCAGGTATTATAGGTAAAGGCTGTTTCTCTTCAATCGAAACTTCAGGGTTTATTTTTACCCTGGGCCCTATTTTCCTATAATCCTACATTTTTACTGGCAACTGAAACGATAAAAATCGGTTAAGTATTGAGTCAGAATGCTACACTGATTTGAGTGTACAGTACTATCTGAATGACAATCAGTTTGCTTGAACTGATTTTAGTAGTTAAGCCAATTTGCAATGTTGAGTTAATGTTGACAAACTGCTGTAGCAACCGTTTGAAGTTTTAACCTGGTGAAACAGGGAACCTGAAGAGAACCATAGGACCAGATGAACCTGGTAAGACATAGAAATGGGTAACACAGATAAGCCGGTTGAGAACCAAGAAAATAAATATAACCAGGAAACCTGACAGAGAACTAGGGGACAAAGAAAGACACCAATAAACGAACCAATAAACTCTCTCTCTCTCTCTCTCTCTCTCTCTCTCTCTCTCTCTCTCTCTCTCTCTCTCTCTCTCCCTCTCTCCCTCTCTCTCCTATCTCTCTATCTCTCCCTCTCTCTCTCTCTCTCTCTCTCTCTCCTTCTCTCACCTGAGTCCTGTGTTGATGAGGGCATTCATGCTGCGCACGGGGGAGACGTTGAGCACCATGTACCCCAGCGCCAGCTCCATGTCCTGCCTGATGAAGCCGCTGGGCTCTCCTGCCTTCTGGAGCAGTGCGCGGGCCGTGCCCTCGGCCTCCGCGTCCATGCCCCGCCCCAGGTGAACGAAGAGGTGGGCCAGTGTCATCATGGCAGCGCGGGACACCAGTGAGCGCCGGTTCTTCACCTGGGTGGGAGAGAAAGCGAGAACTGGAACCACTTTGATTTAAAATATATACCGAATACAGAGTTAGTACTGTTATACTCTGTACTGACATTGGGAAGTGTCTCATTCAACCATATGTATCAACATTGATTCATTTTCATATTTCCGGTCTGAAACAGAACAAATACAACAGGATGTCCAGGATGTTTTCCAGAAGAGAGCCTCTGACCTCTCGAGTGACGGCCAAACACAGGTCATGCAGCCTGGGCAGCAACAGCTCAGCGTGGTGCTGAGACAGAGACCTGATGGAAGTCAGGGCCTCGATCTTCTTCTCCCTGCAGCAACACACAGGAACCCCAGGAACATGGGGACACATGCACTTGGCTGAGTTAGTCTCCAGCTAGGCTCCATTACATTAAACCCAATACTCAGTCAATGTAAATATCTAAGCACACAGCCTAGCCTAGCTTAACCATTCATCCAAGGCTATCTGCACTAGAGAACCACCATTTGTGTAAGATAAATAGTTACTATAGCCCTGCCTACCTTAGCCTAAGGCCCATCATTCACCCAAGGCAAACACCTGAGAATAGCCCCGACTTTCTTTCTTCTCTAAAGGAACATTGTTCTTCTATGACATCACAGCATATCCATTATAAGGCCTAATATTTTCCCAAAAGTAAATATGTTAGCGTAGTGTTAGCCTTTCTGAGCTAAAAAGCCTATAATTTGTATGACGTAAGTAAGCATGTTAGCCTAGCCTAGCTTAGCCTGTTATAGCTAAGCTCCCACCAGTCGTCGTCGTAGCTGAGCAACCTGAGGTGCTGCTGGAGGGCCTGGTCAGGGAAGGGCAGGGGGGCCAGTTTAGCCAGCTCTGGGAGCTCCCTGGCCTGCTGGGTCTCCCTCGTCTGCCTCGCCTCTCTCACGCTCTTCTTCCTCGCCTCTCTCACGCTCTTCTTCCTCACCTCTTTTCGCTTCCTCACTCCCTCCTTCCTCCATGCCAGGGCCTCAACCGACTTTTGCTCTGGGAGGTCAAAGGTTATATGTGTCTGACATCCTTGTCCAACTAAGATAGATAACTGCACCGATGTTTCACTAGGCTATGCCATGATGCCATAAAAATGGTATTTGGTCACCAAAAAAAAAAAAACATGTGTCATGTTCAGTCTTTGTGTTTATCTCTTCTGGTGTATAAGTGTTTTTCATTAGTTGTCACAAAGCCTATAACCTAAAGCCTAACAATAAGTGTGTGTGTGTGTGTGTGTGTGTGTGTGTGCGTGTGTGTGTGTGTGTGTGTGTGTGTGTGTGTGTGTGTGTGTGTGTGTGCATGTGTGCGTGATCATGCACGTGTATTAGAGTGAGTCTCTAACAGTCTTCACCACCCACCGTTCAGAGTAGTGGCCACACTGAGTGATGCTGTCCTCTTGAGGCGGGGCAGTCTACTGCGGCACAGTCCGCTACTGGTTGTCAGGGATTTGGCTGTCTGTGGATGGGCGGGGACAGTGTGGGCGTTGGGCGGAGTGGGGGTCCTGAGGAAGGACAGACAGCGCAGCTCTGACGGGGTCCTGAGGTCCACAGGGCTGAGGCTGCCCGCCGAGCTGCCTGTGCCATCCGAGATGCTGACACAGCGGTTGAGGGCAGTGTTGTTGCCACAGAGGCTGGCGAGTCTGATCCGCTCTGCGACACCATGGGCTTCCTGTCGGATGTGTTCCTCGATCCGCTGCACCTCCTGCAACACGTTCAGGGGTTCCAGAATGCACCCCACACCCCGCTCCTGCTTGAACTTGCCATTGGCTGGGCTTCCGTTGTTATAGTTTCGGCCATTGTTGCTCACGTTGTCCCGGCGACCGTTGGTTTTCAGGCCAACGTCTTGAAGAGCTTTGATGCAGCGTCTGGCCTTGATCTTGTTTGGCTCCTTCTGACTGTCACCGGTAGCCTTGTTGACAACAGGAGACGCAGGTGTTATGGAGACGCTGCTGCTGCTGCTGCTGCTGCTGCTGCTGTTGCTGGCAACGGGAGCTCTTTTGTGGAGGAGTGGCTCAAGGGGGCGGGCATGGTCGAGGCCTGTCATGCTTTTCCTGCCTCTGAGACATGGGCCACCTTGTTTGGGAATCACGGAGAGCACTCTGTCGCCTAGCACCAGCTGCGGCAGGGCCCGGTCGCCCCGGGCAACCGTGGGCAAAGAGGAGAAGGAGCAGCAGGAGTAAGAGCCTCTGAGGGGGACGGGGTGCAGCACCTCCTGAGAGCCGCAAGGCATCGTGGGATTGTGATCTGGCGGGAGCAGGGACAGAGGAAGAGGTTGGAGATGAGGATGATGCAGCTGATGCTGGGACTGCAGAGAGAGGGGAGGGAAACGTTCAGCAAACATGGACACCTCACCTCACCTCACCTAAACGATTGTGCTACATCGGGAGAAAGCTGTAACCATGGTCACGAGAAACCACACCCCCAAAGTCCGTCACTGAACAATCACATAAACTTGACCTGTGACCTTTGCCCTTTCAACTTTGACCTGAAAAACGTCACTTTGTAGAGGGTCTTACAACCGCTACTATTAACAGTTTTAGTCTGGTTTTTTTACAACTGTGAAAAGAGGGTAATACAACTGCTCCTCTTAACAGTTTCCCATAGGCTCCAGGGAAATAGGCCGGGGAATTGATGTTCTAATTTAAAATGTAAACATGTTTAACAACAATGTTTAGAATTTCAGGGAACTCACACATGCCGAGGTGCAGATGTTCTGATT
>NC_045175.1:14434068-14456568 GCF_900700415.2 Clupea harengus | reverse complement strand
TGTTTCTCTCAGTCACCTTGTTGTACTCTCTCACCACAGTGTACTGTTGTACATGTCACACACACACGCAAAGACACACACACACACACACACACACACACACACACACACACACACACACACATAACTAAACACACACTACACATAACTTTCGCCCGGTCACCTTCTTGTACTCTCTCCCCACGGTGTACTGTCATACTTCAATCATTTCACATTTAGATACACAAATTATTTAATTTTATTTCTCAGTCCAGGTTGCATGAAGAGTCACTAGATGAAATTGTCTGGGCCTCACACACAAACACACACACCTGCACACACAAGAGAAACATATGCCAAAACTCACCTACTGGACTCACAAACACACACCTGCACACACACGAGACACATATGCCAATACTCACATAGTGGACACGCAAACAAACACCTGCACCCACACGAGACACATATGCCAATACTCACATAGTGGACACGCAAACAAACACCTGCACACACACGAGATACATATGCCAATACTCACATACTGGACTCACAAACACAAATACGGTTGATATATCTAACTGTACTGACTGTGTGCCTAGACGTATCTGCAGCTTTAAAGAGCTCTGGCATCATTGCATTTCCCGAGCTGAAGTCGTGTAAGTGACCCTCACTCAGCTACGTATGAACGAGGAGGCATATATGGTTATTAACGTACATACTGTATAAGCTACGTATGAACAAGATGGCATATATGGTTATTAACGTACATAGCCTGTACATACTGTATATGCTACAGTATGAACAAAAAGGCATGTATGGTTATTTACGTACATACTGTATAAGCTACGTATGAACAAGAAGGCATATATGGTTATTTACGTTCATAGCCAATACATACTGTATATGCTACAGTACCTACGTGGCAAATCGTCATTGGCGCATATAGGCTACGATGAATCGTCTGCGCGTTCCTTCCTTGGACAGTTCAGTAATGCGAGCGGCAGCTGGTACATCTGATATGCTCTGAGAAAAGAACGGAACAACCCTGCATGTCCTGTCAGATAACGTGAAGCACCGGCCGCTTTCTACCCGCTGTGTCTGTGTCCGCCTCTACCCTGTACTCTCTGCCTTGCCGTTTGGTGCAAACGATTGAACCGAAAAACCGTTGAATGTAATATTCGCTCCCATGTTTTTGTAGGGAGAGAACATTTTAGATTGATGTTATGATATCCTGAATTTGCACAGCTCTTGATTTTGTGTTCCCTTGTTCTGTTTAGTTTTTTTAGGATAACCTATTCATAAACATGTATGTGTATAGTGTATGAACTATGGACATGTTTTTGTTTGTTGTTTGTTTGTTTGTTCGTTTTCTTTCCTCGGGCCACAAGTGTGTTACTTTATAATGTGATGATAAATATAGCTCCACTTGGGTGTGCATACCACACCTAGCATAGACGACGACTGACCACAGGACTGCTTTGGCTTTGATCTGGCCTGATGAATTCTAGAGACAGTGGTATGTAGATTTGTTACTACCAGGTCATAGTATATTTGGGAAGGGGAAATTAAAGATTTGGTTGTTGTGGATATATGTACAATGTTTGTATAAAGATAATAATAAATAATGAAATGTGGAAGCTTATTTTTCTGTTTGATTTCAATTTTTGCTTGAAATAATGATATGGAAATATGATTTACTTCTGTTGAATAGATAAATAAACTCAAATCAAGATTATGGAGGCCTCATGAAGTTCTGAATTACTGGCTACTAGGACTGAAAAGTTAGTCTACGTTGCCTTAAGGCATGATTGATTCAGGGTGGCCTAGCTTGTTGATTATTATTGGTTAGTTTATTGATAATACCAACCTTATTTTACAATTAGTTTATTCTTATTTCTCTTACATCTGAACAATACATTGATGGAGGTCTGTACAAGCACCATCTGACGTCATTATGGTGAGGTGACAATGGCAGAAGCCCTTAAAGCATCCTGTATGATGTCATTATGGTGAGGTGACAAGCACAATTTCACATCACTTGTTGAAACTTCTCACTCAGATTGTTCTATTTTTGTAGACCATTGTGATTTAAAAAAAAAAATCGAATTTCACATTTACAGCTCAGATGTGCTATTATTTAGTTTTTTAAGTACAGGACGCTTTATTTCAGCTGATAATCACTATGTTGATATTAAAGGGCAGTTGAATAAGCTCCAGCAATATATAGTATATCATAATGCACTGGGCCTCTAAGATGTGACCTTTTTTTCAGGTCAAAGTTAAAAGGGTCAACCGTCAAGTGTGGATGAGGGTTTGTTGATGGACCAGGTTTATGGTAACCATGGCTACAGCTTTTACCCAGATGACCCACAATGTGGAGACAGTGAACACATGCAGCCTTTTTTGGATACAGACTCAGCCTTGGCTGAACTAAATGAACACAGACTAGTGAGAAAAAGCACACAGGGTGGGAGTGTTAGACCAGTGAGAAATAGCACACAGGATGGGTGTGTTAGTTGTTGCCAGGAGCTTATATGTTGTAGTTTTTACATTTAAACTAGTGGGACTCAAAGACTAGGCCACTAGCATTAAACCTGAGGAAAGATACCCCAGGTTACCTGTATCCAGGGCCCCCTGGACCATTTCTGTTCCAGGCCGAGCAACCGGAACATCATCATTAAAGATGTCACCCCTGCCAGTGAAGATGTCTCCCCGTCAGTGAAGCCATTACTCAAGATGTCCCCCCCACAGTGAAGCCATCACTAAAGAAGTCCCTCCTGTCAGTGAAGCCATCACTAAAGATGTCTCCCCGTCAGTGAAGATGTCTCCCCGTCAGTGAAGATGTCTCCCCGTCAGTGAAGCCATCACTAAAGATGTCTCCCCGTCAGTGAAGATGTCTCCCCGTCAGTGAAGCCATCACTAAAGATGTCTCCCCGTCAGTGAAGATGTCTCCCCGTCAGTGAAGCCATCACTAAAGATGTCCCCCCGTCAGTGAAGCCATCACTAAAGATGTCCCCCCACAGTGAAGCCATCACTAAAGATGTCCCCCCCGTCAGTGAAGCCATCACTAAAGATGTCCCCCCCACAGTGAAGCCATCACTAAAGATGTCCCCCCCACAGTGAAGCCATCACTAAAGATGTCCCCCCCGTCAGTGAAGCCATCACTAAAGATGTCCCCCCCACAGTGAAGCCATCACTAAAGATGTCCCCCCTGTCAGTGAAGCCATCACTAAAGATGTCTCCCCGTCAGTGAAGATGTCTCCCCGTCAGTGAAGCCATCACTAAAGATGTCCCCCTCGCCAGTGAAGCCATCACTAAAGATGTCCCCCTCGCCAGTGAAGCCATCACTAAAAATGTCACCTCGAAAGGGAAGGAGTGAATAGGAGAGCACTAAGACGATTGCTTGAGATATGGAAAGCTGATGTTCAGGTCCACCTGTACAAATATTGCTTACACACCGAGCCCCTCTATCCTGTTTACACACCGACCCCCTCTATCCTGTTTACACACCGACCCCCTCTATCCTGTTTACACACCGACCCCCTCTATCCTGTTTACACACCGACCCCCTCTATCCTGTTTACACACCGAGCCCCTCTATCCTGTTTACACACCGACCCCCTCTATCCTGTTTACACACCGAGCCCTCTATCCTGTTTACACACCGAGCCCCTCTATCCTGTTTACACACCGAGCCCCTCTATCCTGGGTTTTATGTGTCTAACCCCCTATTGTCCCTGTGTTAGATCACATGATTGGCTATTTACTCCCTAGAGTCCCTGTGTCAGATCACATGATTGGCTATTTACTCCCTAGAGTCCCTGTGTCAGATCACATGATTGGCTATTTACTCCCTAGAGTCCCTGTGTCAGATCACATGATTACCATCATGTCTCTTTGGTGCCATGTGTTGACATACAACTGACTCCACAGCTACACTTGTCTCCTGTAGGTGGCGCTCTTGTTAAAACTGTATTCATATCTACCTCTCACACGAACAGAAGAGGATATCTATGCATGATTGTCAAACTTTATTCATATCTACCTCTCACACGAACAGAAGAGGATATCTATGCATGATTGTCAAACTTTATTCATATTTACTTCTCACGCAAACAGAAGAGGATATCTATGCATGATTGTCAAATTGTATTCATCTGTACTCCACACACAAACTGAAGATAATATCTCTGCATGAATGTCAAACTTAATTAATCTCTACTTCTCACACAGAAGAGGATATATATGCCATATCAGCCATTTCACCATTTAGAGTTTTGCAGCATGCCTCCTAAGAAATAAAATTAATTGCCAACACATATTGTGATCAATGATTGTTGCAATCCTTGTAATGTTTGTCATTGATGAGGGTATAGTGAGTAATTTTATGATGTTTTGTAGGTAGTGCGAACTAACACCTTTAAATTATGGTTCTCTGTTGGAGGAAAGAAAGTTCTGCCAAGCAGAAATCAATTGAATAATGTAATCCTAGTAAAGAACTTATTAGGAAATCATAATGAAACACAATCAGGCTTGATCCATGGCCGAGCACGGGACAGAGACAGGATGAGATGAGGTATAACACAATCTGATCACTAGGAGGTAGTGACGAGTTGTAGATCTGGAAAGGCACTCACATTAAGTCCTTCTTGGGAAGTCTCTCTACTCGGCAGCCATCTTGGCAACGCCTCCAGGGAGTATGTGTGTGTTCAGGTGTTGATGTTTTAGACAAACAAGATCAGGCTCCTATCTAAATGAATGTGGAGAGACTCATAACTTCACATTTCGGGTTGATTTGCTTACTCTGTGCGTTGAGACTATCGCATAGTAATGGTGGAAATAAACAGAGTGTTCATGAATGTGTTCATGATGTGCTTATGGTAAAGGAGCCCCCATCCCTACTGGGGTATGTCACATGATCTGGACACTACAGGGGTAGTGGAATCTTATAAAACAATTGGGTTCTATTGAATTATTTAGCTGTTTCTGATTGGACGAGAGACGTTCCATGAGTTGGAATATCCCAGGACATCCCAACGACTAAATCACGAATGCATATGGAAGAAAAGGAAAGAGGGGGGGGGATACTTATTTAGTATTTGACCTTTCTAGTTACTGTAGAGAGAGATGAGTGGGAAAGAAAGAGTTAAACATTCATGACAAGATCATATTTTGCCCTTGACACACCTTAAACTCTGAACCAGTCCAGCCAGTTCTCTACAAGGAGTGTCTGAGCTTCAAGGAACTGGATTCCAGTTAAACAAGCGAACGGCACCTCAAACATACTCTTACTCTACTCATACAAGTTAAATTCACTAAATACAACTGGAAGCGCCTGAGATTCAAAGGAAATGGATTCCACTACATTAAAACAGATGGGTGAAATTTAAAACACACTGTAAGTACCTTTATCCTTTATCAATGTGTGTGTATATTGTTACGGCTGGCTCGTGGGCAACATAAAAGAAGGGAGACAGACGTCAAAGCTATATTTCTAAATGATGTTGGTATGTATTAAATCCCTACAAAAATATAAAGAAAAGGAAGACATGTCTAGGGGGTTGATGTCTGTATGGATAGGTGTTAGTGTTGTGAGGGTGGACAGGAATGGATTCTAAGTGTGTGTGCATCAATAAGAGGAAAATATAAAATGAGGTGAGCAGAGAGAGAGAGCCACAAGTGTGCACAGGTGTGTTCATCTCCCACCCGTCCCCAGGTGTGGGTAATCAGTCAATCAGTCAATCATCCTCCCCACTGCTGCCTGCAGGCTACCCAGTCTGTAACACGTATATTCAGTATGTTTATTGTTTTCCTTGCCTTTTGTGTTTACTTGAACTGAAAATGGAGGAAATAATAGTTACCTGGTGCTACACATTCACCACTCTTTCATTTGGAGTGAAATCAGATTATAGAGTTTGAGGAAAACACATTTTGATATGTTGAATCAGGGGCGTTTCTAGCTGTTGAAAAGATCAGGGGCTAAGTCAAGTTTGTCTGGGGCTTGTCATTTATTTTAAAAATGTTTGAAGGGAGCTTAGCATTGGTGGGTTTGGGATGCATATCTACCTAGATATTAAGATTACATGCGTGACAAAAAAAGATTTTTTTTAAACACGCATGTGTTTACTTTTTTATATGTATATCGCCTTGTATGTGTTTTGTTCGTCAAATTTTCTTTGGCAATACTGATTTTTGTGGTCATGTCAATAAAGCAAGTCTATTTGAACTTAATTGAACTGAGAGAGAGAGAGAGAAACCCTCACATGACAAACTTGGCCGTCAATTCACCGTAGGCTAATTATCGGTGTAAGGGCTGTCCAGCTTGGGCTGCTATATAGTCACGTCAGTAAATGTTTTTTTCCCCCTGTCATCAGCATAATTTGATACATTGGCACATGCCCCATGAAGGCTACATACACTCACTCAGTGATTTACCTTGAGTTTTCTTCTTGAAATAGCCAAGAAAGCTAGATTGCTAGTGTGTGTCTGTTTTGTTTATCTCTTCTTGTGGTGTGTGTCTGTTACTGTGTGTGTCTGTACTTAAATATTCACATATTCAGGATTTAATTAAAATCTGTGCCACCACAGTATGTACAGAATGCATATCTGTCAGGCAAGGCAAGTTTATTTCTAAAGCACATTTCATACACAGAAGCAAATCAATGTGTTTGCCATGAATAAGAGTCAAAGGGACATTCAAACTAGAGAGAAATATAAGTGGAGGGATACAAATATATTTAAAAGAGCATAATTTCATAAACAGACAAAGTACATTATAATGTAGTGCGCATTTGATCAGTAAACAAAAAGCATCTGAGAATGGTTGGGGCTTCAATCTAGATTTGACACTGGCTACAGTAAAGATGGGAAGAAAGAGTTAAACATTCATGAGTTGTTTTTTTTTTGCCCTCAATGAAATTAACACATCTAACTGCTGTGACTGAACAAGTCAGGCCAGTTCTCTTTCCAGAGCACCTGAGTTTCAGGGAAATGCATTCCAGAACAAACTAAAATCTCAAAACAAACTGTAATTCTTTTTACTAAATATAAATATGATTTGCAAATGTGCAATATACATTTTATTTTGAGGAGAGTAAAATATATGTCTATGGTATTGCTAAATTTGTATTTAATTATCCACCCAAAAAAACATAACATAACAGCTTTACCAAGGCTAATGTCCATCTTTAAGTGTTGTATTAAAAAGGACATACTTATATTTTGATATCTTGTTTACTCAAACCTTCACTTGACATTAGTATGATGTAGGTGATTAATTGGTCTCTTTATGTGACACATTCAGTCAGTGTGTGTCTCTGTGTGTTTATCTCCTCCCATGGTGTGTGTGTGTGTTGTGTACAGAAGTGAAAGACAGAGAGGGGATAGGGGAGGGGGGTTGTTGGGGGCCACCCTGCATAACAATATTTTTCAAATGTAAATTTAAATTCAGCATTTTTGTTGTGTCCTTCCATAAGATTAAAAAAGGATGGACAGGTCTGATTAACAGGTCATTTGTATACAGCAGTCGTTCTCAAAGTGTGGTCCGCGGACCACTGGTGGTCCGCAAGTGCCCCGTAGTGGTCCGCGACGGCCACAAGTAAATTATTGCGACATTTCTAACATACAACTCAGAACGAAGAGAACACAGTCAGTAGAAGCCTATCTATTAAAGAGTAGCCTAATCTATTAAGCAGGTCATGGATCGGTGGCTTAAGACAGGGACAATGAAAAGAAAATTAAATGAGAATGCCTCTGACACAGACAAGGAGAAGGGTCACTCCTGCCGCGGAGCTGCATTTCAAACAGCATTTTTTTCTCCCGCTGCGGAGACAGCAAGATGATAACTTTATTCTGTGTTGTGTGACATTGGATAATGACAACTCATAATTATGAAAAGTTGACTACTAGGATGGCTATATTAATGCCAGTCGGCTAGCCTACGGTTGGTAGTGAATTACTGCGGTCGCGTGGTCGGTATGCGCATCGTTGTGTTTATTGGTGTTTAGTGATACATTGGCGTGTCTGAGTGTGTGATGGGAGTATGAGGCTGTGAGCGAACTATAGTTTGTAACTTAACCAAGTCACGCATGGAGCAGGGTTCCAGATGCTTTCCCTTGCGCATTGTCATATCTATAACTAGCCTACCGATAAAAAAGGAGTGCCCACCCGCGAAAATCACGTGCCGCTAACAATTGTCTGGTGCCAGGTCTGGGTAGGAAGCCTGTTGTTCCGGGGATATACTATTTAGTTAGATGGTCCGAGAGTTTTTTTTTATTGGCTAAGTGGTCCTTGGCCTGAAAAAGTTTGAGAAACACTGGTATACAGCATAGAATAGCCAACTAGATGACTGGTCCCACATTATGATTCTAAACATGGCACACACACACACACACACACACACACACACACACACACACACACACACACACACACACATATATATATATATATATATATATATATATATATATATATATACAGTATATGCACACCCAATTCTGTTTATATGGGCGTCCAATACATACATCAATTCATTATGAGTCTTCTGTGAAGGTATTTTTATTGGATGAAACATCAGGAACCTACAGTGATTCTCTTACTCTACTGAGTGTCTGAGCTTCAAGGAACTGGATTTCAGTAAAACAAGCGACTGGCACCTCAAACATACTCTTACTCTACTCATACAAGTTAAATTCTCTACATACAACTGGAAGCGCCTGAGATTCAAAGGAAATGGATTCCACTACATTAAAACAGATGTGTGAAATTTAAAACACAATGTAAGTACCTTTATTCAATTTGTGTGTATATTGTTATGGCCGGCTCGTGGGCAACTGAGTGAGAGAGAGAGAAACCCTCACATGACAAACGTGGCCGTCACCGTAGGCTAATTATTGGTGTAAGGGCTATCTAGCTTGGGCTGCTATATAATCACGTCAGTTTTTTTTCTGGCATCAGCATAATTTGATTCATTGGTACATGTTCAATCAATGCAACATACCCTCATTCAGTGATTTACCTTGAGTTTTCTTCTTTAAATAGCCAAGAAGGCTAGATTCCTAGTTTGTGTATTTCTGTTTATCTTCTCTTATTGTGTGTGTGTGTGTCTGTTGGGTTTATCTCCCCCTATGGTGTGTGTGTGTCTGTTTTGTTTATCTCTTCCTGTGGTGTGTGTGAGTGTCTGTTATGTTCAGAACATTTGAGGTCTGGGAAGTGAGACCCTATGTTCACAACTTCACTCTTTTTGTAGATGTGTCCTTTTAATATCATATCATGTGTATTAGTTTAAATTGTGTCACAGACTTGATGACTGTAAATGCACTAATGAATCCTGTGAGATTGTGGCCTGTGTTTGGCAGTCAGTAAACTCCCTAACAGAGCTGGACCTGCGTCACAATGATACTGGAGATTCAGCTTCTCTCAAGTCTAGTCACTGCAAACCGCAGGCATTAAGGCTGGCGTCACACCTCATCTTACTATACTGAAATTCCTGTTTGGGAATTGAATATTTTACATCGTAACTATGTGCTTAAATATTCACATATTCAGTATTTAATTAAAATCCTGAGATCCCCATATCTGCCTCCATAGTATGTACAGCAGGGACGTGCACAGGAGGGGGCTAACAAAAATTAACATGTTGCCCTTTTTTTCCAGGGCAGAGCAAAGGCCCTTAAAAATTCCCTGTACAGAATGCATATAGGTCAGGCAAGGCAAGGCAAGTTTATTTCTATCATATACCGAGGTAATTCTATATGCTCTCCATGAATAAGAGCCAAAGGAACATCCAAAGTAGAGCTAGAGATAAGTGGAGGGATACACATATATTTAAAAGAGCATAATAACACAAACAGACAAACTACATTATAAAGTAGTGCACATTTGATCAGTTAACCAAAAGCATCTGATAATGGTTGGGGCTTCAATCTAGCTTTGAAACTGGCTACAGTAAAGATGGGAAGAAAGAGTTAAACGTTCATGTGTTTTTTTTTTTCCCTCAGACAATGAACACATCTTAAACTGCTGTGACTGAACAAGTCAGGCCAGTTCTCTTCACAGAGCTCCTGAGCTTCAAGGAAATGCATTCCAGGACAAAATGTAAGTAATTTGACTTAATGGGGTGACAGTGGTACAGGAGGTAGAGAAGTCGTTTAGTAATCAGGAGGTTGCTATCGATTTCGATTCCCTGTCGGAGCGTCCTTGAGCAAGACACTGAACCCCTAGTTGCTCCTGATGTGCAGTGTGCCATCAGTGTAAAATGTGTATACATCCTTGAAAGTCGCTTTGGACAAAAGGGTCTGCTAAATGTAAATATGAATATGATTTACAAATGTGCAACATACATTTTATTTTGAAGAGAGTAAGATGTATCTCTATGGTAATGCTGTATTTGTATTTAATTGACTACCAAAAAACAACAATAAGGAAAGCACTGGCATGGTATTATAACAGCCTTACCAAGGCTAATATCTGTCTTTAAGTGCTTCATTAAAAAGGACACACTGATATTTTAATATCTTGTTTACTCAAACCTTTACTTGACATTGGTATGATGTAGGTGATTAATTGGTCTCGGTCTGTGACACATTTAGTCATTCTGCCACTTTGTGCTGATGTACTTTGTTTATCTCCTCCTATGGTGTGTGTGTGTGTGTGTTGTGTTTACCTCCTCCTATGGTGTGTGTGTGTGTGTGTGTGTGTGTGTGTGTGTGTGTGTGTATGTCTGTTGTGTGTATCTCCTCTTATGGTGTGTGTGTGTGTGTGTGTTGTGTTTACCTCCTCCTATGGTGTGTGTGTGTGTGTGTGTGTATGTGTGTGTGTGTGTTGTGTTTACCTCCTCCTATGGTGTGTGTGTCTGTCTGTTGTGGGAACAAGATATTGTTATATGTTGCTGCATGCCTGAAATAGCTTATAAAACAAAACAAAAAATGGAAAAAATGAAACTGCTAATTTGTCAAGGCAGACCATACATTATGCAAATAGTAATAGATTAAAACATTACCGGTATTCCCTTTCATCAGCCTATTGATTCCATAATGCAAAGGGTCAAATGTCTATTTCCCTATAGATATTGCTATTTAATTTTCTTTTTACAACTCGTTAGAAACTTTAGAATTCAGTATTTGGAAGTATCTGAGTCCAATAATTGATCAGCTACAGACAAGTAAGGAGGTACTCGTGATATCAAAGGTGCCAGTTATCGCTTATTTTAGAAGGGAGGGGACATTATGAACGATGCCCGGAGCAGGGTTTTGAAACAACTGCTTTTTAAACCTTCAACCCCCGTCTTCACAACTGGTTTGACCCATTTATGAAACGTTAGAGAAATTCCACTCTTTCTAAGTAAAGATGAGAAGAAAGAGTTAAACATTCATGAGTTGTTTTTTTCCCCTCAGTGAAATGAACACATCTTAAAAGATATATGTCTATGGTAATGCTATATTTTTATTTAATTGTTAATTGACATTGGTATGATGTAGGTGATTAATTGGTCTCAGTGTGGCACATTTAGTCATTTTGCCACTTTGTGCTGATGTACTTTGTTTACCTCCTCCTATGGTGTGGGTGTGTGTGTGTGTGTGTGGTGTTTATCTAGGTCATTTATATACAGCATAGAATAGACAAGTAGATGACTACTCCCACATTATGATACTAAATATAGCACACACTCAATGGAATGCAGGACATATCTTCAGAATTAAAGCTGCACCTTTGTCCTTTTCCTTTGCCCTCAGGAGAGAGAGGAGGCTGTAGATCACACTAACACACTTAGGGTGTAGTAGATTGATAAAAGACTGAAACATGAACATGTCTGTGCACATTTATTTGTATATGTGTTTGTATTGACAGATGTTAGTGAAAATATATACATGCAAAATAAACACAACTGCATTGAAGAAAATAAAGAGGGGAAGAAATACCAAATCAGTTGATTGATTCTATAGAATTTGTCTGTACAATGGAGGAAAGAGTTACATATTCACAACGAGATCAGTTGTTTTGCCTTGAAGCTACGAACAAGTTCAACCAGTTCTCTAAAGGGAGGGGCTGAGCTTTAAGGAAATGGATTTCAGAAAAACAAGCCAGTAAAACTCAAAACAGCAAGTTATTTTATTAAATATAAGTTAGGTGCCTATTTTCCAAATGTACTTGGATTCTGATAATACTGTACATGTAATTGGTAGAGTTTTATTCGTTGGACAAAAACAAGCTTATGAGAAGCCACCTTTATGAACAGCATGTTGGATTTAATGTCTAGGCAGACCATACATTATGCAAATAAAAATAGATTAAGAAATGACTGGTATTCCCCATGATTACCGTATTGACTCCATAATGCAAGCCCATTTGTGATTAGAGAAATTGCACTCCTTCACATCTTATTTACCCCTATACTGAAAGACATTAGGCTACTTCAGAGCGGTAAATGGAAGATTGATACGTAGCCATTTGGTAACATATTGGGGCGTGTAGCAGGAGTGCCTGTACTTCCATGTTGTGCCTGTAATGTGACTACTGGGGGCAATCAGAAATTTGGGCTGGGCACCTTTTTTACACAGTGGACTCTGCTACAGTGTAGACCTGAAATGTCTATTCTAATACATTACCATTCTACATACGTACAGTACTCACAATTATTCACAATTATTTGCAGTTATGACAAATAGGCTTATATTGAAATAGAGAAGCTGAGACTTTGGGGGTTGTATTTTACTTATGCTTGCCTACAGAGTGCTTGATGGTTCTGCTCCCACCTACCTAAATGCTCTTGTAAGGGCAAATGTTACACCCAGGATGCTGCGCTCTTCTAGTGAGCGTCGTTTGGCCCTGCCGTCTGTGCAAGTACGGCAGTCCAGACTATTCTCATTTGTAGTTCCACGTTGGTGGAATGAACTACCTAGTACTACCAGAGCAGGGGGGTCCCTCTCTACCTTTAAGAAGCTCCTGAAGACCCAACTCTTCAGAGATCACTTCCCGTCATAACTGGCACTTCAACAAGTGCTTAACTTGTAATTACAGCAATTACATTTCTGCACTTCTTTTTCTTTCTATTTCATTTTTTTTATATATTTCTTATGTAAAGTAGTATTTATTGTTACACCAGGTTCTATTGCTCGTAGCTTGACTATTCTCTCCCTTGTACGTCGCTTCGGACAAAAGCATCTGCTAAATGACTAAATGTAAATGTATTTTCGAACTGAACATTATGTTTTCCTCTTCTCCTTCTAAAGAGAAAAGTCTTGAATATTTACCCACTCTTCCTGGCAGATTACTTTGATACGTTTAGTGTCTTGTAGGGCATTACATCTGTGTAATATTTACCCACAGATTTTCAATCCTGTTTAAGATTTGGGACTGCAGGGCATCCAAAAGCTAATGTTTGCTCTTGATGTAGTACCTTATGGTGTAATGTGAGGTTTGCTTGAACCATTGTTCTGTAGGAAATGTCTTGTAGGCTTCAGTTTTTTGACTGACTTCATGTAATTGTGTCCCCTACGTTTTGCTGATATTTAGTGGACTACATTCTTGCTTTTATTCATGCAGTGTCTCCTGTGCCACTGGCTGATGGAAAAACCCAAAACAGAATATATTCACCTACATGTTGCCACCCACAGTTGTCAGGGAGTTCTTTTCATCAAATACTGCCTTTTTACTCCAGGCACCCCTTTGGTGATTATGGCCAAACAACACAATGTTAACCCTGATCGAGGCCTCACTAGATGTACATTAAGGAATAGTTTTATCATGCTACAAAATTCCCACAGCAGTTGCTTTAGGCTGCAGATGATCATTTGATTAATTAAGTAATTATATAGACTACAAATATTTAAGATGCAAATTAGCTAGAGAGCACCATATTCATCAGGATTAATCGGGATTTGGGGTATTCCGTTGGAGAAGGCAAATGGAAACATGGGAAAATCCTCTCTCTGTGTGAGTGGGTTATTAGGGTGGATCTGTTACTGTCACTGTCATTATGGTGTGTGTATGTCTGTTGTGTTTATCTCCTCCTATGGTTTGTGTATGTGTGTGTGTGTGTGTGTGTGTGTCTGTTGTGTTTATCTCCTCCTATGGTTTGTGTATGTGTGTGTGTGTGTGTGTGTTGTGTGTATCTCCTCCTATGGTGTGTGTGTGTGTGTGTGTCTCTGTTGTGTTTATATCCTCCTATGGTGTGTGTGTCTGTTGTGTTCAGAACATGAGATAAAAAAAATTATGGACAGATCTGATTCACAAGTAATTTTCATACAACATAGAATAGATAAAATGATGACTCGTCCCATAGTATGATACTAAATATGGCACTCTCTCTCATAGACACTCACACACACACACATACATGCACACACAATTATGTTTATACAGGTCTACAATACATACATGAAGGTATGTTTATTGGATGAAACATTGGGAACCTACATTGATTCTACTTGAATTGGTAGAGAGGGAGAGAATGAGTTCATCTTTCGTAACAGGAAGAATATTTTCTATGACACATTCAGGATAGCGTCATCTCAGGTGAACTTGTCCAGGCAGTTAGGCAAGGGAGTGCCCAAAGTTATGGGCAATGGAATACAGGACATTTCTTCAGCATTAAAGCTGCACATTTGTCCTTTTCCTTTGTCCTAAAGTGACTCTCCCACTGGCTGCTAGGATGTGTGTCTCTCAGGAGAGAGAGGAGGATGAAGGTCACACTAACATACTCAGGGTCTAGTTGATTGATTAAAGACTGAAACATGCACATATATATATTTTGACAAACATCTTTCAATAAAAACATATATACAAATAAAGTGCACACACATGCAAAATAAACACAACTGCATTGAAGGAAATAAAGAGGGGAATAAATACCAAATCAGTTTTATCTTCCTTGATTCTATAGAATGTGTCTGTACAATGGAGAGAGATAAGTTGGGAGGAAAGAGTTACATATTCACAACGAGATCTGTTGTTTTGCCTTGATACTAGGAACAAGTCCAACCAGTTCTCTAAAGGGAACGGCTGAGCTTCAAGGAAATGGATTTCAGAAAAATAAGCCAGTAAAACTCTGCAAACAAACTGTAAGTTATTTTATTAAATATAAGTTATATGTCTATTTTCCAAATTTACTTGGATTTTGGTAATACTGCACATGTGATTGGTAGAGTTGGAGAAAAACAAGTTTGTTAGAAGCCACCTTTTGAAGGACTTTTTCAATCTAAAACTCATGTTTAATCATCTGTGTGTATCTACTTCATGTTGTTCTAGCACACAGAATTAAAAGACATGTTTGAAAACCAAAGCAACAGCGACACCTCCTGGCCATTTAACATTAAAGTCCAACAAGCAGGTTATGAAACCTTGTCAGTATTGCATACTGAACAAATGTTGAAGCTTAAGATATTGTTATACGTTGCTGCATGTCTGAAGCAGCTTATAAAAATAAAAACAACGGGAAAAAAAGAAACTGCTAATGGTACTATATTAATAAACTATTATTATATGTATTCCCTGTGATCAGCCTATTGATTCCATAATGCAAAGGGTCTCATGCGTGGGCTATTTCCCTATAGATATTGCTATTTAATTCTGTCTTTACAACGTGTCAGAAACTTTATAATTCAGCATTTGGAATAATATGAACAGCTTTGGAGATGTACTTACAGCAGATAACACACCCAATAGTATCTAGGCTACAGACAAGGAAGGAGGCACTCGTTATATCAAAAGCGCCAGGTATCGCTTATTTTTCAAGGGAGGGAACATGGAACTGAACCCCACCCAGAAGCAGTGTTTTAAAGCTTCTGTGTTTCAAACATTCGACACCCCGTCAAAACGGCTGTTTCGAGCTTCCCACCATGGGAAATTGCACTCCTTCTCACTTTAAACCTATCTTAATTACCACTATTCTGAAAGACATTAGGCTACTTCAAATAGGACAACTGCATATAATAACACCTTTTCAACTATAGCCTAGACACAGCAGTTTAATTTATTTATATTTTATTGTATTGTTGTTGTCCAACCAATCTGTCCATAATTGCAGTAGGAATGCAATGACAAAATATAAATTATCCAAATAATAAAGAAACATGTCAACTTAATTATCTAAAAGCATTACATGTACTCTACTTAATAATAGTAGATTAACGAGTGCATCCACTGATTAGGTTTTTGTGCTTTGTGAACTGTTTAAATTGGTTGGTGAAGTCACCAATTCAGATATGGAAATTGAACATGAATTTACCAACATATCTGCCCAGGTCACAAAGCAGTCTACCTCTGTGTTGCCATGCCCAAGCTGGGCTGTGCAGAATAAGGTCATCGTAGTCTGTCATAACAACCTTGTTTTATGCCAGTATAACTTCATGTGTGTATTATCAAGAGATAATGTAGTCAAAGTATGGGGATACTTACCTGTTGCTCTGAGTATGAAGTATTAAGCCTTTTCCAATCCATTGATTTATATGTTTTAAACTAGCCAAAACACACTCTAGTAGAGCAAAATATATGTGTGGATTATACAGGGCTATAATGTCATTGCAGTTTTAGAACTAATTCTGTATTCATTTGTTTCTGCAGTTCTGGCCTAGTTAGACAACTGACATGAATAAAAACAGTAAGACACTCAGACCAGAGTCTGCACTACACAGCTGTGTGATCATGAAGAATGACCAGGACATGGATGATCCTGGAAACATGAGCAGCACATCAACACAGACTAATGCAGGGTGAGTACAGAAAACATGAATTCACTCACTCAAACACAAATTTGCTCATATACACACTCATCCATGTACCACCACCCCCTAACCCCCCCACCCACACACACACACACTGGGACCAAAACATTATTGAGATGAAATGCTACTATAACTGGCAGTGAAGGAGAATTTTCATCAAAATAAATGTTTTACACTAACTGGCTGGGATTAGAGTGCACTTCAGCAGGTAATCCTCTCTCTGTCACATGCAAGTACTCATACCCTTTCTCAATAACCTAATCTAACCAATATAACAACTGCCCAACCATAGATTCTGTAGTTTTAGTTCAGGTGAATTTACGACCCCAAGTAGTCTGCAAGCACCTCAGCCACAACCACTGGTTCGCTTTTTCAGCATCCTCAGAAAACTCCTGTAATACTCCTTTGTGTGACCATCCTTGAAAATCAAAAATGGAACGGAAGTGTTGTGGTTGATGTTGCTACAAAGGGTCTAACACCTATATCCACTGGTGTCGCTCCCTTGCTTGAGCTATGAGTTTCTCATACTTTAACTTCTTCCTTTCAAATACTTCCTCAATCGTATCTTCAAAGGGAAACTTTAACTCAATAAAGTAAACAATACGCTCACACTCAAGACCATATTTTTAACACTACTGAGTCCGAGCCTGTTTTTCACTCTCTTAGGTAGTCTGCCATTCCTTGATATTTTTGTTTATTTCACCTAACTAAAAACATTGAGGCAAAAGTGGCATGTATGATTATATTCTAGAATACCTCAGCAATAATAACTCTCTACTCTCTCCTTCTCTCCATGCTGGACTATATAGTAGGGCTCAAATTATAATCATTTATTTGGTAAATATGGAAATCACAATTATTTTACACGATCAGTCATTCAGTGCTTTCCTTAGGATTGTTTTCAGCTGGTGTGATGATGTGGACCCTCAGTGATCTTATTTCACAGAATATGAAAGTGCTGCACTGGATTTATACTCAGAGGGCATCATTGCGAAATGCAATGCGGCAAATAATCGTTTCATCTTGATTATGTTGTTTTCATAATCGTTGGAAGTCATATTAGTAATATACATTTGATTAAACGCCCAGCCCTGGTCTCAGTACAATACACTGTGAAACTTGAAGTTGTCTTCCATCATCAGCCAGCAATGTCCAATCCCATGCTTTGCCTCATTTGCCAGTACTGTTTGTATGTGTCTGTTGTCCACTTTTTTGCCCCTCTTACTCTTATCTCACTAGTCCACACATCAGAATGCTTGATTTAGAGAGCTGGTAGTAAGCATATTTGGCTTGGTAGCTGGCCGTGGGTCTGAGATGCCTATAGATATGATGTCCGCTGGAATTTATTGCTATGTTTTTGCACAAAAAAAAAAAGTGAACCTTTTCTTCTTCTAAACTTATGGTATGATAAGTTGCAATTCCCACCCCTACCACACACACACACACACACACACACACACACACACACACACACACACACACACACACACACACACACACACACACATGTACAGTCACACTCTCACACACACACACACACACACACACACACACACACACACACACACACACACACACACACATGTACAGGCACACTCACACACACACACACACACACACACACACACACACACACACACACACACACACTCACACACACACACACACACACACACACACACACACACACACACACACACACACACACACACACACACACATGTACAGTCACACTCTCTCACACACACACACACACACACACACACACACACACATGTACAGGCACACTCACACACACACACACACACACACACACACACACACTCACACACACACACACTCACTCACACACACACACACACACACACACACACATACACATACAGTGGAATGGAATGTCTTTGTGGCCCTCTACCCCCTACAGGTTTTCTTGACACATCATGACCCAAATGGATCACTGAATTACCATTCCCTTATCATATGAATAGTTGTCATTTGCTAATGGGCGGGTCGAAACCTCACTCAGAGCCTGAAATGTGCAAAGGATTAGTTGTATTCTCCTTACAAAGTTATTATTTATATTTTTGTTTCAAACTGTACATATTGTAAAAGTAAAGGGTTCAATGTTGCTTTGGGTGTTAGTTTTATGTTTGTAGGACAAAAACTCGCAGAGATTTTAAAATCTATGAATCAAAATACCACTAACTGCCCCACGGGGCATCTTGGGGCTGGAAGAGGTGAAGGCTGAAGTCCCGTGAGTGAGTGAGTGAGTGAGTATGTGTGTGTGAGTGAGTGAGTGAGTGAGTGAGTGCCAAATGTGCAAAAGAAGACAACAGAAAAGAGACCTCAATAAAATGTCTTTCACTTAAGCGTATTCTGTAAGTCAGCAGCACAATGTAACCTGTAACAATGTAACTAATGGTGGTCCATTTTATGCATGTCGGAACGACACTCGTGGGTGAGACAGCGGATACAAGTGAATGATAGCTATCAATAGCTGTTGATGGCAAGCTAGCTAGCACTAATGTTAGTAGCTGGTTAGCTAGCTTACCACTGCAGCTCACTAATGTGCAGTAGCTTGGCCTCCTACTTACCGGTAGAAGAAGTGTCCGCTTTGTCCTCCTCAACCGATTCATCAATCACATGATGACTTCTCTTGTGTGCGTGTTGTGTTTATCTCCTCTTATGGTGTGTGTGTGTGTGTGTGTGTGTGTGTGTGTGTGTGTCTGTTGTGTTTATCTCCTCTCATGGTGTGTGTGTGTGTGTGTGTGTGTGTGTGTGTGTGTGTGTGTGCGTTGTGTTGATCTCCTCCTATGGTGTGTGTGTGTGTGTGTGTGTATTTATTTTTCTTTTTTACAACTTGTCATAAACTTTCCAATTCAGCATTTGGAATGATATGAACAGTGTTGTGGCAAAACTCAGGTTTTTCCTATAACCCTACTGATGTTATCACCTGGAGAGTGCGGTTGCAGATCTGTCTGTTTCGCAGCCAGTTCCCTTGAATAAATCAAAAAAGTTGTGTTCCCGTTGTGTTTTCCGAACTATTTATTGCAACAAAAACAAAACATGAAACATAAATCCATTCAGTCTGACCTAGGGTTAGGCCAAGGCTTCCAGTTGAGTAGGACGTAGGCCGTGGCTGACTTTGACCGAACTGGCTGAGGTCAAAAACGGTGTGGCTCGATCACCCGCCTTATACTAAAAACTAACATGCTCAAATCAGACCAATTCATAGGCCAGCACCCACCCTCACCACCTGTAGAGGGTGCACACTTGCCAAACTCAAATACAAAAAATAAATAGATTATGACATTTTTTTTTAACTTAAATGCTGCTCCTAACAATAGCTTTGGATATTTACTGACAACACAGATAACGAATCCAATAACTTGTCAGCTACAGACAAGGAAGGTATGTGATATCAAAAGCGCCAGGGACATCACGCTTCATGTGGAAATTAATGACGTCCCAAAGCAGTGTTTTGAAACGTCTGCGTTTTAAACATTCAACACCCCGTCAAAACTACAGTTTCGAGCTTCCCATTACTGCCCATTTGTAAGACAGGGAAATTGCACTCCTTCTCACTTAGACCTTTTTAAATTACCACTATACTGAAAGACATTAGGCTACTTCAGAGCGGTAAAAGGAAGAATGATGCATTGATCAGTGGTCTAAACCGTGAGACGTATGTTGAAGAATACACAAACAAATATTTTTGCGCATTAAGGCTCCAATGAATAGCAGGCTACTGGATTATTTTGTTCACCGTCTGTGTGGTTTGTTACGATTGTTACCACTACAAGCAAATTCCCCACACAAATAAAACCTTTCAAAACATGTACGTGTATCCCTGAATTCTCCATAGTGAAGAGTGGAAAACAAAACAGTGAAAAATAATAAATAAATAAAAAGAGCCAGGAAAAACTTGCACAATGTGCAAAGCTAACTAAACTTCATCAGTCATTTGTTTTGAAGGCAAGAAAACAAGGGTGGAACAATTCCCTGTGAAAGCATTTACTTTAGTAAAAGAAAACATTGCATTTTTCCACCACAAGGTGGCGATAACCGAACATTGTATGCAGAGCTACCCAGGGCTATGTAAGAATCCTGACTAGGCTATCAATTTTTCTGGGTCACTGACCGTCATAGTAAAAGAAACATTAAACAATATCAATACTATTGGATTCCCAAATTCTTCTGATTCATAGAACACCCACAGCAACAAAAAGATAGGCATTGAGGTACCAAGATTATTTTCCGTTTTATCACATTTTAAATTGTAATGCAGGTTATAAACTCATTGCCAAAAAGAAGAGTAGTCATCATCAGCAATACAAAAACATTAATATTGGGCCAATATTATTTTGAAAAGGGACTATGCACCCCATTAATGCAAACAAAAAATGTACGGCAAATGTAGTGGCTGTTTCTACAAAGCTAGGCTAACCCATGGCTAAAGACTTTGGCTAATATTAGCAATGGCTAGTTTGTGCTAAAAATTGGCTAATGGCTACATTTGCACACAAACTGCTCAAAGGAAAATTAAGTAATTAAGCACTTGGAACTGAAATTACATTACAGATATTAAGCAATTTAACTAAATCTGCATATGACTAATGTGTCACAAGCATTATAGATACCCTGGACTTAAAAGATAGCTAGCACGAGGGTTAATTCAGCAATTTAGGAGGGAGCCTGACACGCCAAACACTGCCTAGCCTCCTCCACCAATTTCAACCATTGCTTCTCACCGTTAGGCAACACAATGTGAAGACTTTTCCCGGACTTCGTTGCCATCGTAGGGTATACAAAATGAAAAAGTGTAAAATGGGATATGAAACAACGAAAATATTGACTCATATGTAGGTTTTAGTCGAAAAGTATGAACGGTTTCGCGGGAGGCTACGGTCCTTGCAACTACTCCATAAACCCGCCAACCGGATTTATTCGTTTTAAACTAGCTAAAACACCCTCTACTAAATGAGCTAAATATATTTGTGGATTATACAGGGCTATAATGTCATTGCAGTTTTATACTAATTCTGTATTAATTTTTCCAGCTGTTCTGGCTTAGTGAGATTGCAATTGCATGTTCCAGCTTTGACTCGTTGGTCCATTTCCTCACAGTTTTCATCACAGGCTTTGCAGATTTTAGTTTCTGCCTGTAGCTTGGGAGGAGATGAACCAGGCAGTGGTCGGAGAGTCCCAAAGCTGCACGGGAAACAGAGCGGTATGCATTCTTTAGCGTTGTGTAACAATGGTTGAGTGTATTTTTGTCCCTGGTGGGACACTTGATGTGCTGCCTGTATTTTGGCAGTTCGAGATTCGCTTTGTTGAAATCTCCAAGGATAATCAGAATAGAGTCCGGGTATTTTCGCTCTGTGCTGGTTATCTGGTCAGCCAGGTGCCGTAGTGCGTCGCTAACGCAGGCTTGAGGTGGTATGTAGACACTGACCAGAATGAAGGAGGAAAACTCCTGTGGTGAATAAAAAGGCTTGCAGTTGATGGAAAGAGATTCTAGGTGAGGAGTGCATATTTTCCATAGCACTGTGAACTCTGTGCACCAACGTTCGTTGATATAAAAGCAGATTCCTCCTCCCCTCATTTTCCCCGTTAATTCCGTAACGCAGTCCGCACGGTGGAGTTGGAAGCCCGGCAGATGAAGGATGCTGTCAGGGATGGACTCTCCAAGCCAGGTTTCAGTGAAACACAGGGCAGTAGATCCTGATAAATCCCTGTTAATCTTGTTTAGGAGCAGCAGTTAGTCCATTTTGTTGGGCAGAGAGCGGACGTT
>NC_045175.1:14105678-14113571 GCF_900700415.2 Clupea harengus | reverse complement strand
AAACTCTTTTGATCAGTCTGCTGAATGGCTCAAGTCCAGTGAGTAACGTGTAGTTCAGGCTGTTCTCCGTCCACAGACACGCCTGTTTATGTCACACTTTCATCAACTGTTCCATCATTCAGCAAAGATTTGCTGTACTGAGACTCTTAGTGTTCTGCTGAACTGTGTGTGTGTGTAAATGTATACGTGTGTGTTTGTGTGTAGTATCAGTTTGATAGGCCACATAATATTCTTAAGCCAGGCTTCTCTGTCTGGGTTTGATCCTCAGGTACAGCTGTGAGGGAGAAAGAGAGAGAGATGAGCTCCATTATAAGCAGTGATACTGTAACACAGTAATATCTTCACATTGATATCTATAAGAATAGATATGAATACGCTACAGCAGTGTTTCCCAAACTTTTTACAGTCTCCAGCTATGTACCACCCCACGCCCCATGCTGTCGCCGGCAGGTGCATTTTAGATAGTAGGCCTTCTAGTAGTAGCGGTTGGTGTCTCTCTGGACCGGGGATTAACTCTTTTGAACCATTTATCCATTTCCGTGCAGCAACCGGAATGAGCTCCCGCTTCTCAACACAGGGCATCAGCGAGTGGAATTCTGACGAGGGAGCTAAGGAGTTGTTGCAGCTAGGGAGTTGTGCCTATGTTTTGACTAACCTACCTGTAGCTATTTTCATATTTCGCTGAACACTACAATGTATACATGAGTGTATTTTTGGCATCGCGACTCGGCTATTCAGACTATTTAAGATGTCATGTCTATTTATAGGTCAGTTTTGAAAATGTAATGGGCTGTTTCACTTTAAAAATGCAAATCACATCTACGTTCCTCTGCGTACCTCTGGGGGTACGCGTACCCCAGTTTGGGAAACAATGCTCTACAACAATCACACACACAGACAGACAGACTGACCCCCAGCAGGTTTCGGGGGATGTAGCCCTCCTTGTCCCCACAGCGGGCCCACCACCACTGCGTCTCCTCCTGGTCCTCCCTGCGCAGGATGGTCATGCAGTCCCCCTCCCTGAAGGACAGCTCATCCTCAGCCTCCACCTCATAGTCCCACAGGCCATACACCACCCCTCTGTTCATGATGCCCATCTTCTCCTGAACACCTGTAAAACACATACACACACACACACACACACACACACACACACACACACACACACACACACACACACATGAATACACTCAGGCCATACACCATCCCTCTGTTCATGATGCCCAGCTTCTCCTGAACACCTGTGAAACACACACACTCCTCCATCTCCTCACACACACACAAGCACACACACACACACACACACACACACACACACACACACACTCACATACTGACCGTAGAGGAACTGTGAGCACTGGGCATATCCCTCCTCCATCTCCTCACACACACACAAGCACACACACACACACACACACACACACTGACCGTAGAGGAACTGTGAGCACTGGGCGTATCCCTCCTCCATCTCCTCACACTTGTCGGCAGCTGTCTGCATGTCGCTGTGGGTGACGGCAAACACGGCCGCCCCGGACTCAACCAGGAACTTACACACCTGCACATTATTACAGGAGGCAGCACAGTGCAGAGGGGTCCTGGTCGGGGAGAGGGAGAGAGAGAGAGAGAGAGAGAGAGAGAGAGAGAGAGAGAGAGAGGAAGGGGAAGACAGCAGGAAGAGAAATGGAGAGAAAAGCAGGAGAGAGGGGTGAGGGGGAATGAGAGGGAAAGAGAGAGAGGTAAGTAAAGAAGGAGAGAGAGATAGAACGTAGGAGGGAGAGAACAAAATAGATATGAGATGAAAGATTATTGTCCCAGTACCAGGGGTGTAATGACCATTGGACGTGGAGAAAAACCATCCCCCCACATCTTTGAACATTTATTTTATTTACATTTTTTTACAATTTTAATATTAAAAAGGCATCATTGCAAGTGGTGACAACAAGTGCACACATCAAGCAAACCTCTCCAATAATATCTTCTTTTACCTAAAAAAGCTATATTTCTGTTACAGGATGATCGTCACAACTATCTAACAGTGAGCTATCACAAGTCGCCAGAAAAATATGAATTTAAATAGATCAGTATTTCTCTGGCATCAGTGCTAGTGCAGAACTGGACATATCCATCAGTACTTCTCCGTTTTGAAGCAGGAAGTCTTCAACAAATCAAAAGAGTTCATCACTTTGCATTGACATCGAAATGACAGGCGATATACATTTGTTTACTGTAACGTAATGTTGAATAATAAGCCCTGACAATGATATGACGCCCCCTGTTGGAGCTACTCTGGCCTGTAATTCTTCATGAGTTTGTGGATTCTGTGTGTCTGCTGTTGTTATGAATTGGCATGATTTGTGTGTGGTTATGAATGAAGCAATGCCACACACACTCTAAATGTTGTTGATAACACATCACAAACAGGGCTGATTCTGGGTGTCAGATTCTCACCAGCCATCACTGTCGGCCGCGTTAACGTTGACTCCAAACTGCACCAGGAACTTGACAATTTCAGTGTGGCCTGCACACACAGAGTTGTGGAGGGCAGTGATTCCCTCATCATTGGGCAGGCTGGGGTCATCCACCTAAACACATACACACACGCAGATTAACACATTTTAATAATTTATTTGTCTTCTACAACAAAGTAAAGTCTAAAGTTCAACTAACACACATGTACTGTACATACACACAGACATTATAGTAACTGCAAGATTGGTCCTGGGTCTTCTAAAGACAAAGTACAAACAGGGTGAAGTGCAAACATCAGGTCAACACTGTACAGTGTGCAGTCTAACTTTGTAGATGATCCTCTGCACCAGGTCAACACTGTACACTGTACTGATTTTGTATATGATCCTCTCCACCAAGGTCATATTGTAAAGGGTAAAGTTTATAGTCTCACCTCGTAGATGATCCTCTGAACCAGGTTCATATTGGACAGTGTAAAGTTTATAGTCTCACCTCGTAGATGATCCTCTGCACCAGGTCGTACTCTCCCTCCAGTGAGGCATCCAGCAGCAGAGCCAGGGGGTTGAAGCGCACACGCATGCCGTGATTGATCCGCTCTGAGCCGCTTTTACGCAAGTTAGTTCTCTTACCCTGCAGGCATGGACATAAGACATTCAGGGACATTCAGCAAATGTTATTGTGTTCATGTATGTGTGTTTTTATGTTGTAAGTATAAACATAAAATATATTTATTCAAGATCATGTTGTGAGTTTCTGGATGTATGATTGTTATCAGGGGTGGGTAGTAACGCCTTGTAACACACATGAGTAAAAAAGTAGTTTCATAAAGAAACTGGTTTTCTCAAATTCCTTTAAAACTGAAGGTCTACTTTTTCTCAAGTACATTTTTGAGACAGTAATCTGCTTTTTACTTCACTACATTTGCCATAATACCTTCATTACAACTAGTCTAGTCTTCGTTACAAGGTGCCAGCTGCCCTGAAGATAGAGAAGCACCACCTGACCACGACACAGATGTGATGATGACCGACACAGACCCAGAACAAGAGGCAACTTCCAACCACAATCCCTGGCCACAATTTGTTTTACCAATATCTAAAAAGGATAACAGTTACATGATGGGGTTTCTGTGCCTCTTGAAAAAACTGGGCTCTCCGCTTCTTAAAACTCCTCTTTTAACCTCCACAAGCGTATCAGTGTAGGTATATGTACGTTTATGAATGTTTTGTAAATGTATGTATGTACTGTATGTATACTATGGGTATGAATGGTTCTAAGCATGCATGTGTTTATGTGTACGTATGTATGATCGTCTGTGTGTGTATGTATGTGTGTGTGTACTCTGTGAATGTATATGTGTGTGTATCTAGGCATGTGTGTGTATGTGTTCTTTTACCGGTGGAAGGGTCATTTCTCCAGTGATCTCGGGTGGCTCCATGCTGCTCTCATCTGCCTGTCCCTCCTGCTCAGCCTGAGAGGGATACGGGGGCGGTGGGTATGGGGGGTACTCGTCCATGTACCCTGGGGTGGGGGGGCAGGGCTCTAGGTCCCTGTCCTCCTCCAGAGGGGGGGGCAGGTGAGGGTGCAGTGCCCCCACTGACAAGTCGTCGAGGATGGGGGAGCGTGGAGGCAGAGGAGGGGGTGTCAGTTCCTCTTCGTCCTCCTCCCACTCCTCCTGCCTCTGCTCCTCCTCGACTCCCTCAGGGATGGTGCAGGGGCTCTCCGTGGGACGCCTGTCACGTTCAGTGACCGGGGACACACTCAGACCTGAGCCGTCCTTCATCATCATCATCATCATCATCACGGCTCCATTTCCTCCTCGCCCGTCTTCTGGTGGTGGGACAGAGGATGGCTGGAAGAAGGGTGCCGGTGGGCCCATGACAGCAGTGGTTTCCATGGCAGCCAGCGTGGTCTTCTGGTAGAGGAGTTTCTGGATGTTGGGCCCCGCCGGGCTCTCAGGCTCTGTGATGGAACTCCGCTTCTTCAGGGGTCGCGGGGCGTGGTGGAGCCGTTTCCGTAGCGCCTCTAAGTCGGCATCGCTCTGGTGACGGAATGGCTGTGACAGGAAGGGGAGGAGCTTGGTGGGGCTGAGGGGGCGTGGTGCCCTGTCTGTTTCCTGGGTGGGGGCATCACTGGACGATGATGCGGTTGCCGTGGACGACGACGATGATGACAATGTTGACCCAGCCTGATCGACCTCTGTTTCTGAAGTAACAAGGCGGTCGGAGTGGGATCCATCAAGTGGATTGTGGGATTGCTGCTGCCCCCCAGAGGATGGGAGGACTGGCTTTCCATACACTACATCAAGAAGGGAAGAGGCATGAAGACAAGACAATGAAGCGGGAACAGTGGAGGAGAATCAAACACAACGAGAAATGGAGATAGAGATAGAAATATAACACAGACACAGGCCACACCGTTGACATACATTCTAGCTAAATACATTATTGTTGCATTACTGCATGTCAGTATAATGGTAATAGTTTGGTAATTTACACAACATTAAGACAAACCCTACTTATTTTCCGAAAGAGCAGAGACTCAGAAAGGATTTGCACCGATTATGTGTTCACGTAAATGTGATGTGGCGCTTTTAGGAAAGAGGTGTCTTGTCATGTCTGGCGAAGGATCAAGATCAAAGTGCTTCTTGTCATCCTCAGCTGTGGGTGGTAGTGGCATGAGACACACATGTGCTGGTTCCCCCTGCATATGTAACAAACTCTCCCAAAAATGAATGCAGTGCTAATGCTAGTTAGCATAACTTGTTTTGCTTGGGTCCCCTTCCTGTTAGCAGTCCACTTTAACTTCGTGAATACTTTCACACACAGATGGTCTATTATACATATTGTCACTCTCAGATCAGAACCCAACATGTGACTGGTTGGGAGCAGCTGGTACAGTGGGCGTACAAGGGGCGACAGTGGTACAGTGGTAGAGAAGTCGTTCAGTAATCAGAAGGTTGCTAATTCGATTCCCTGTCGAAGCGTCCTTGAGCAAGACACTGAACCCCTAATTGCAGTGCAGTGTGCCATCAGTGTAAATGTAAAATGTAAAATGTGCATACATTGTACATTGTGTATTCATTGCTTTGGATAAAAGCGTTTGCTAAATGACTAAATGTAAATGTAAATGTACCCACTCCTAATGCTAGCCTGGCTCTGGGAGACGGCTAATCAGTTATTCTAAAACATCAAAGGTTTGCACATCTGCATACCAGCAGCTGGTTCACCTCCTCAGCCTCAGTACAACAGGCTCAGAGCATGTGGCATACAGTGAGGATGATAGCAAAGAGCCCTTCACTGCCTCACTGTCTTTTAAGAATCTCATTAAGATCTGGGCATTTTACACCAGACCAAAACAGTCAAAACATCTTCAGAATGCCTCCCGGATGACCTCGGCATTAGAAGGCACCAAATAGTGAACAACCAACCCAAAATACGCATAAATACACACTCACACACACACACACACAGGACAGCAGAGAAACTAGTACTCTTACAACTATTAACTCTCAGAAGGAAAGGCTGTAATGCCTGTGGATGCAAGTGCTACAGATACACTCTTGGCAATAAAAGGTACTTGGAGGGTTCTGGTGCTGTTATTATGACAGTATCGTTGTTGGGTTGAAATAAATGGTCTCTGTGAGTTTAACAGAGAACTGGTACTGCCACATATTACTAGTCTAGTTTTGTGAGAAGGTGAAATTCCCTCCCCTTATCACTCCATGAGGAGTTTGGCCCTGGTGTGGGGTTGACTCCCCCACCACAATGGTTGTGTCCGGGCTCCCCCACAACAATGGATGAGTCCAAGGACAACTGATTGGACTAATTTAGCCAAGTGGCCAGCATATTTAAAGGGTGCCTGATGAGAGGACTGGGAGAGAGACTTTGCCAAGAGAGGCATTCGACAGCACGGCGACAGAACTTTGGGGAGAAACAGGTGTACTGCTTTCCCTGCCTACCCGTGTGAGGTGAAACAGTACGTGTCTAGATGTGTGGACACTGTTAGCTTTGTTTTGTTCCCTTGTATTGTATGCCTTGTTTTGTGTGCCTTGTCTTAGTGCCTTGTCTGTGTGCCTTGTCCCTGTACCGTGTTTGTGTGCCTTATGTTGTGCTTAGTGTGTGTCAGTTTTTTTTTTGTCTACGGCCAGTTTATGTACTTAGTTTCAGGTTAGTCTCTGTGCCTAGGTTGGGGCCTGGCTTGGGCCTTGAGAAGGTGCCTGTATTTGGGCCTAATCGGCCAAGCAGGTGCCCAGGGTGCAGAGTACTTGAGTACCTGTGAGTACGGCCGATATGTTTTGTTCGGTTTATTTTTGGGCACATGTTTTGAGTTGCCAGAGCCCTTGTGAATAAATATATATATTTTTTATACGAAAGCTACCATCTCCTGTGCTGTGTTTGTCCCCACATCTTCACCAAGTCCAGTCGGTCCCTCACAAGTTTCCAAAGGGAGATTATCACAATCTCTGGAAATATCAGTGAGCTCTAAACATTTTACACCAGACCGACCAGTGGACAGTCAAAACATCTGCAAAAAGCCTCCAGAAATACCTCAGGATCAGAAGGACCACAGTAAAAAGTTCTAGAGGAATGTTTTTGGGATGTGACCAATGCACACATCAAAGGAACTTCACTAGATTTGGTCTGAACCTTTTATTTACCGAGGAGTGCACAGCAACTACTTCTAGTGCTACAAATGAACAACTAAACAACTATTGACTAAACTATCTACTACGACTAAACTACTTCTACCACCACCCCAGACAACAGTTAACTCTGACACAGAGTCACATGCTGCCCTGGACTGCTGCTACGCTAATCTACTACATCAGTGCGGTGACCCCCTTACCTCTGGGCTTCGACCGTGGCAGAGTACCCCCACCTAACTCAGGGTACGCCTTCCATGCGGGGCGCTCTGTTGGGGTGCACACACAAATTGGAGCAGACTCCTTACACAGTAACCAATGCATGATTTGAGATCTGGCCTAGATTTAAGCCAGACCTTAGTTCTTAATCCCAGAACCTTTTACTATTTTAGGTCTCACTCCTGCCCCTAAAACCCTTGATTCTGATTGGACGGCAGCGGTGCCACTCACCTCTGGGGTTCGATCTGGGCAGCGTGCCTCCGCCTGTGTTGTTGTGGCCCTTCCCACCTGGCGTGCTCTGCTGGGTGTACATGGAGTAGATGGAGCTGGCAGCTACGATCGGTGGGCGAGAGAGCGGTGGCGTGTTGTTGGCGTTGACGGCAGGATCCTTCGTCACGGGCGGAAGGGTGTCCGGTGAGAAGGGGTGCACCGTGGCTGCAGGGGTGAGGAGGGGTGCCTCCGGTTTGGGCTTGGGGGGCAGAGGGAGTGGGAGGGTGCGGCCAGATGATGACAGGGGATCGGAACCGGACAGGTGGTTCACGGGACGGGCCTTGCCAGGG
>NC_045175.1:14098178-14103178 GCF_900700415.2 Clupea harengus | reverse complement strand
ACTCACTCACTCACTCACTCACTCACTCACTCACTCACTCACTCACTCAGGCACTACTCAGGCACTCAATAACTCACTCTCTCACTCTCTCACTCACTCACTCACTCACTCACTCACTCACTCACTCACTCACTCACTCACTCTCTCACTCTCTCACTCTCTCACTCTCTCACTCACTCACTCTCTCACTCTCTCACTCACTCACTCACTCACTCACACACTCACACACTCACTCACTCACTCACTCACTCACTCACTCACTCACTCACTCACTCACTCACTCACACACTCACACACTCACACACTCACTCACACACACACACACACACACACACACACACACACACACACACACACACACACACACACACACACACACACACACACACACACACACTCAATAACTCACTGGCATGTGGTTTAGCTGGCAGCCTGGGCTGGCTTTTGGGCAGGGGGAGGGTAGCCGTGCCGTCTGGGTGGGGCGGCTTGATGATGACTTCCTGTCGAGGTGGAATGGGCGGAGCCGGGGGGTTCTGCTGGATGTAGGGCTCCACCGCCGCCACCCGTGAGCCCAGTGCATGCTGGGAGACCACCCCCTCAGAGGAGGGCTGCTGGAGTGACAGACAGAGCAAGAGAAAAACAAGAGAAAGATAGAAAGAAGGGAAAAAGGAAAGAAAGAAAGAAAGAAAGAGATGAGACAAAGGGGAGAAAGTGTGTGTCTGTGATGTGCAACTGGGCAGAGTCCGTATGTGTGTTTGTGAGTGTGTGAGTGCGTGAGTGCGTGAGTGCGTGAGTATGTGAGTGCCCGAGTGAGTGTGCGAGAGCGAGAGTGTGTGTGTGTGTGTGTGTGTGTGAGTGCGTGAGCGTGAGTTCGAGTGTGAGAGCGAGTGTGTGTGAGAGTGAGTGTGTGTGTTTGACTGTGTGTGTGTGTGTGCGTGCGTGTGCGTGTGTGTGTGTGTGTGCGAGCGAGTGTGTGAGTGTGCGAGCGAGTGTGTGTGAGTGCGTGAGCGTGAGTGTGAGTGTGTGTGTGTGTGTGTGTGTGAGTGCGTGAGCGTGAGAGTGTGTGTGTGTGAGTGTGTGTGTGAGTGTGTGTGTGTGTGTGTCTGTGCGTGTGTGTGTGTGTGTGTGACAGCGCTGTCGCTCACGGGCAGGTTCTCTTTCTGCTGCAGCGCGGCCTTCTTCTTCCAGAGTCGCTCCCGCAGCTCTAAGATGCGCTTGTCCATGGCAACCACCTCCAGGTTCCGCTTGTTCAGCGTGTCCCGCTGCTGCTGCAGCTTAGCACTCTGCTCCTGGTTCAGTCTGTTCCTCAACTACAGGGAGAGAGAGAGAGAGAGAGAGAGAGAGAGAGAGAGAGAGAGGAGAGAGAGATAAGAGAGAGGAGATGTGGAAAGGAGGAGAGAGAGATAAGATGTGGAAAGGAGGAGAGAGAGAGAGAGAGATAAGAGAGAGGAGATGTGGAAAGGAGGAGAGAGAGATAAGATGTGGAAAGGAGGAGAGAGAGAGAGAGAGATAAGAGAGAGGAGATGTGGAAAGGAGGAGAGAGAGATGAGATGAGGAAAAGAGGAGAGAGAGAGAGAGATGAGATGAGATGTGGAAAGGAGGAGAGGGAGATGAGATGTGGAAAGGAGGAGAGAGAGAGATAGATGAGATGAGGAAAGGAGGAGAGAGAGAGAGAGAGATGAGATGAGATGTGGAAAGGAGGAGAGGGAGAGAGAGAGAGAGAGATGAGATGTGGAAAGGAGGAGAGGGAGAGAGAGAGAGAGAGATGAGATGTGGAAAGGAGGAGAGGGAGAGAGAGAGAGAGATGAGATGTGGAAAGGAGGAGAGGGAGAGAGAGAGAGAGATGAGATGTGGAAAGGAGGAGAGGGAGAGAGAAGAGGAAGAAGAGAAAAGATGAAATGGAGGGAGAGTGATGGAGCGAACTGAGAAAATGACAGGAAGCGTCCTTGACCAGTCAAAGCTCACAGCAACGCTGAGACAGTGTGTGTGTGTGTGTGAGTGTGTGTGTGTGTGTGTGTGTGTGTGTGTGTGAGAGTGTGTGTGTGTGTGTGTGTGTGTGTGTGTGTGTGTGTGTGTGTGTGTGTGTGTGTGTGTAAGTGTATATGTGTTCCTGCCCACCTGCAGCTCCTTGTAGAGGCGCTCCAGGTCGGCAGCGGCCTGTGAACTTTGACCCTGCGGGTCGGCGCCGGCGTCCATCTTGCCGCTCCTCAGCGCCTCCAGCTGGCGGCTCAACTCCTCCACCCGCGACACGGCCACCACCAGCTCACGCTGCTTCAGCTGGAACAGGGACGTCATCTGCTCTATCTCCTCCACTGGAGACGGGGGGGGGGGGGGGGGGGGGGGGAGAGGGGGAGAGGAGAGGGGGAGAGAGGAGAAGGGGAGAGAGGGAGAGAGATGGAGAGAGAGGGAGCGCAGGAGAGAGGAGAAGGGGAGAGGGAGGAGAGGGTGGAGAGGGGGAGAGAGAGGAAAGAGGGAGAGAGGGAGGAGAGGGGGAGAGAGGGAGGAGAGGGTGGAGAGGGGGAGAGGAGAAAGGAGAGAGGGAGGAGAGGGGGAGAGAGAGGAAAGAGGGAGAGAGGGAGGAGAGGGGGAGAGAGGGAGAGAAGAGAGAGGAGAGAGGGGGAGAGAGAGGAGAGGGGAGAGACGGAGGAGAGGGTGGAGAGGGGGAGAGGAGAAAGGAGAGAGGGAAGAGAGGGGGAGAGAGAGGAAAGAGGGAGAGAGGGAGGAGAGGGGGAGAGAGGGAGAGAAGAGAGAGGAGAGAGGGGGGAGAGAGAGGAAGGGAGAGGGAGAGCAGGAGAGAGAGGGAGAGAGGGAGGAGAGGAGAGAGGGAGGAGAGGGGGAGAGAGGGAGAGAAGAGAGAGGAGAGAGGGGGGAGAGAGAGGAAGGGAGAGGGAGAGCAGGAGAGAGAGGGAGAGAGGGAGGAGAGGAGAGAGGGAGGAGAGGGTGGAGAGGGGGAGAGGAGAGAGGAGAGGGGGAGAGAGGGAGAGAAGGACAGAGAGAGAGAGGGATAGATAGAGTTTAAAACACTTGTTTATTGATATCTTTACATTACTGCCTTACTTTAAAACACATAATGCATTTGAACATCTAAAGAGAGAGAGAGGTGGGGGGGGTCCTGTCTTTACATAGAGAGAGAGGGAACTGTAATGACCAGAGAAAAGGCTATATTTATAGTCCCCATATAGCGTATCCACACTGTCTATGTGTGTGTGTGTGTGTGTGTGTGTGCTTTATAGTCGTTATATAGCATATCCACAGTCTCCCTCTCTATAATAGACCTGGAAGTTCCTAAAAACATAGTTCCAGCGATGTAGTGCCTGATGTTATAGACTCCCATGTCTGAAGTGGTGGTGGTGTGTTGACTAACTAGGCATTGAGTAAATTATGTGAGTGCGTGCGTGCGTGCGTGCGTGCGTGTGTGTGTGTGCCTGTGTTTGTGTGTGTCTGTGTGTGTGTGTCTGTGTGTGAGTGTTGACTAACTACAAGGCATTGAGTAAAATATATGTGTGCCTGCGTGCGTGCGTGCGTGCGTGCGTGCGTGCGTGAGTGAGTGAGTGAGTGAGTGAGTGAGTGAGTGAGTGAGCGAGTGAGTGACTGAGTGACTGAGTGAGTGACTGAGTGAGTGAGTGAGTGAGTGCGTGAGTGGGTGAGTGTGTGAGTGTGTGAGTGAGTGAGTGAGTGAGTGAGTGAGTGAGTGAGTGAGTGAGTGAGTGACTGAGTGACTGAGTGAGTGACTGAGTGAGTGAGTGAGTGAGTGCGTGAGTGGGTGAGTGTGTGAGTGTGTGAGTGAGTGAGTGAGTGAGTGAGTGAGTGAGTGAGTGAGTGAGTGAGTGACTGAGTGACTGAGTGAGTGACTGAGTGAGTGAGTGAGTGAGTGAGTGAGTGAGTGAGTGAGTGCGTGAGTGGGTGAGTGAGTGTGTGAGTGTGTGAGTGAGTGAGTGAGTGAGTGAGTGAGTGAGTGAGTGAGTGAGTGCGTGAGTGGGTGAATGAGTGGGTGAGTGGGTGAGTGGGTGAGTGAGTGAGTGGGTGAGTGAGTGAGTGAGTGAGTGTTGACTGACCCAGTTTGCTGTTGCTGAGGCGTTTCTGCTCCACCTGGCCACGGAGCGCTCGGACGCGTCTCAGTTTGCTCTCCTGGTTCTCCGCATTCTCTCTCAGGAGGCGGAGCTTGTCCTGCTCGCTCTGCTGCTGTTGCTGCTGCTGTTTGAGGAACCGCAGACGCTGCTCCTGAGAGAGAGAGAGAGAGAGAGAGAGAGAGAGAGATAGAGAAAGAGAAAGAGAGAGAGAGAGAGAACACATACACTCATATAAGCATTAACAACAGACATACACCGGCGACATCTTCAGTATGCGTGTGTGTGTGTCTGTGTGTGTGTGTGTGTCCTGTGCCGCCACCCAATGCATGGGTATGCTGTGTGGCAAAATAAACCGACTTTGATTTTGACTTTGATACATACATAGATAGATATGATTAGATTGACAAACATGGGCAATATAATATATGCAACATGCAACACACATCCCATTACATAAACCACCTCTGCCTCCTTGATTCTTTACTTAAACTCCTAGACCTAGACCTAGACCTAGACCTCCTAACTCAAGAACCTATCAGGATAGACTCATTTTAGGAAGAGAACCAGAACTACATAGAAGGATCTCTTCATTGTTTGAAGATTGTTCTCTTCATAAAAGGGAGCCTATCCTGAGTTATAGAGATACAGTATATATATAGAGAGAGCGAGAGATACCTTTGAAGCCAGCAGCTGCTGTTGGGCATTGATTTGCTGCTGTTGCCGTGACGCCATTTCCTGCAGTTCCGTCAGGCTGGCAGTCATGGTGGGTGCAGTCACCTGGTACACATCCGTAGCCATGACAACAGTCAGCAAAAAAAAATCGTTTTTCTTATGTTTATTACTACAATTATTATTATTATTTGTATTATTATTCCCATTTCTAGGCCAACAGTGTCAGCCAACAGCTAACGTTACCTAACTAAGCCGATA
>NC_045175.1:14060678-14070678 GCF_900700415.2 Clupea harengus | reverse complement strand
CATATGGAATGATGTACTAAACAAAAAAACTGGTATCTACCATGTAGAAAATAATAAAAGTAAAGAAAAAAATTCTCAAAAAATGAGAAGGTGTGTCCAAACTTTTGACTGGTACTGTATATAAATGCTATATATATGTATGTATGTATGTATGTATATAAGTATAAAGCACATACTGTATATATGAAGTCTATATGTATCGAGATGTATACCCTTTATGACTTTATGACTTACATTACAAAGACCCTTTGTCCCACTTGAGCTTTGCACCATAGCTGTCCACTGTTCCTTACATACTACAGACCATAATACAGACCATAATACACACCATAATACAGACCATAATACACACCATCATTTAATTTAATTCAATTTAATTTAATTTAATAAGTGTCACATTTTATTACAAAGTATCAAAGCACTGTCACTCTTTGTTACTTGGTATAACTACACACTGCACTTTATGGTGTAGTTTTTGTGCCTAGTTTTGTGCCTAGAAGGTTCTAGAATGTGCCTAGTTTGCCTAGTTTTGTGTACTGTTTGTGATTTATGCTTGTTTACGTTATGTGTGGGGTCGATACCAGAGAGTCCCCCTTTTAAATAAAAGAGAATATTGTTGTATAGAAAAGCCACCATCTCCTGCACCCTTCTTCCTAACTTCACCAGCCAGTCCAGTCGCCACATCCCAAAAACGTGGGGTGGTCGCTTCGGTCCCTCACACGGAGGTAGGAAACATGAAGTATAAGACACTGTACTTTACGGTGTAGTTACGGAGGTAGGAAACATGAAGTATAAGACACTGTACTTTACGGTGTAGTTACGGAGGTAGGAAACATGAAGTATAAGACACTGTACTTTACGGTGTAGTTACGGAGGTAGGAAACATGAAGTATAACACACTGTACTTTACGGTGTAGTTACGGAGGTAGGAAACATGAAGTATAAGACACTGTACTTTACGGTGTAGTTACGGAGGTAGGAAACATGAAGTATAAGACACTGTACTTTACGGTGAAGTTACAGAGGTAGGAATCATAAAGTGTGAGTTTTACCGTCTGGGTTTCCCTCTCAGTCATAGCCCTCAAAGCTCAGACTCGTCTCCAGGAAGATGTCTAATTCAGGCTGATCTTTCATTTAGCTCGCATCCGGTCGTTAATCATTAATCAATCATTATATTGCTTTATTGATTATACTTCAGTGCCAGTAGCAGACAATGAAGAGGAAGGCTTTTCTTTGGGGACTGTCAATACTACTAGTGTTACCACTATAACTGGGACTGATGCTCATAATAATAATAATAATAAAAATAATGATAATAATAACATAATCAATACTACCACTATTACTGGGACAGCTACTCATAATAATAATAATGATAGTATCTCTATAGTGTCTCTTTACAAGTGTTTGTACACCTGGTATGAAATGCGCTGTACAAATAAAGTTTGATTTGATTTGATAGTAGTAGTAATAATAATAACATTCCCTGTTCTCCTGAAACAGCCCACTGGGTGGACGATCATTCCCTGTTCTCCTGAAACGGATCTTCCCTGTTCTCCTGAAACAGCCCACTGTGTGGAGGCCTTAAGACTCCTTGAATCCTCCGTCATGTTTACACTCAGTCATTTTTAGACAGCTTAATCTTGGCACGCCTCGTCAGGATGTCTAATTCAGGCTGATCTTTCATTTAGCTCGCATCCGGTCGTTAATCAATAATCAATCATTATATTGCTTTATTGATTATACTTCAGTGCCAGTAGCAGACAATGAAGAAGAAGGCTTTTCTTTGGGGACTGTCAATACTACTAGTGTTACCACTATAACTGGGACTGATGCTCATAATAATAATAATAATAATAATAAATAATAATAATAATAATAATAATACAAATAATGATAACAACAACATAATCAATCCTACTAGTGTTACCACTATTACTGGGACAGCTACTCGTAATAATAATAATGATAGTATCTCTATAGTGTCTCTTTACAAGTGTGTGTGTCTTGTAACCCCCACCCCCATTTTCCTTCTGTGAAGGGCATTGTGTTACCACCTGGTATGAAATGCGCTGTACAAATAAAGTTTGATTTGATTTGATAGTAGTAGTAATAATAATAATAACATTCCCTGTTCTCCTGAAACAGCCCACTGGGTGGACGATCATTCCCTGTTCTCCTGAAACAGCCCACTGGGTGGACGATCATTCCCTGTTCTCCTGAAACTGATCTTCCCTGTTCTCCTGAAACAGCCCACTGGGTTGAGGATCTTCATTTGGAAATGAAAATGGGACTCATTAAGACTCCTTGAATCCTCCGTCATGTTTACACTCAGTCATTTTTACACTCAGTCATTTTTACACTCAGTCATGTTTAGACAGCTTAATCTTGGCACGCCTCGTCAGGCACTGCAGCAAAGGCAAGCACGAAGGGAGGAGAGGAGAGGAGCAAGAGAAGAAAAGAAAAGAAAAAAAAAAAGAAAAGAATAGAGCTAGAGAGAGAGAGAGAGAAAAGAGGCTGAGTAAAAACGAAAGAGGTGGTTGCTCTGCTGCATGGGGTTTGCTGTTTGCCGCGGTTGCCGTGGTTACCGTTTCCGTGACTGCAGCCATCGAGATAAACGGTGCGGCCTCGAGATTGCTGCAGAAAAAAAAAACTGAGAGCCAGCCAAAGAAGACTCTCACTGCTGCTACTGTCTCACCCCATCGTTATCTCTCTTTTCTACTCTCATTCTCTCTCTCTCTCTCATTATCTCTCTCTCCCTCTCTCTTTATCTCTCTCTCCCTCTCTCTTTATATCTCTCTCCCTCTTCACTTTATGAGACATTTCAATGCCAACAATACATCAATGCCAAAATGCCACAAAGCCATAGTTCCCTTAAGTGTCAGACAGAATTACTTTAGTTTTTATCTTCTCATGGAGTTCAAAATGGAACAGCATTACATATATAATCTGAAACATCCTATATATATATATATATCCAATATAATCTCAATCAAGTTTAGACACTGATGCCATAGGATTGCATATAGCAGCCCAGACATAGCATATGCGTAGGCTTTAATTCTATAGAGGATTTCCATAGCTGACGACATGTAATCCCAATGACAGCCTGGGAATGATGTATGGAATTCCAGGGACAACCTGTCAGGCAGTAACTAACTCGGCTTCGGATCTGAGCCAGAATTAGCAAACCCCTGAGTTATGGATATATGGGGGCCGTGTGTGTGTGTGTGTGTGTGTGTGTGTGTGTGTGTGTGTGTGTGTGTGTGTGTGTGTGTGTGTGTGTGTGTGTGTATAAGAGTTATGGATATATGGGGGCCGCAAAACTGAAATGTTCATCCTAGTGAGGCCATGGGTGTTGAGAGCTGAGCGGCAACTGGCACATGCCATCACAGGGGAAGTTCCAGCAATCAGCGCTTGTGTGTGTGTGTGTGTGTGTGTGTGTGTGTATGTGTGTGAGTGTGTGTGTGTGCGTGGGTGAGTGTGTGTGTGTGTGTGTGTGTGTGTGTGCGTGGGTGAGTGTGTGTGTGTGTGTGTGTGTGTGTGTGGGTGTGTGTGTGTGAGTGTGTGAGAGTGTGTGTGTGTGTGTGTGTGAGTGTGTGTGTGTTTATCCCCACAGATGGGCCTGTGACAAAAGCTCTGGGGAATGAGAGTTCCTCTTTAAACTCTCCAACAGAGAAATGATTGCTTCTCTTTCTCACCACTTCCACTGTGAGTTGTTTGTCTGTGTTGTGTTTCTGTTCCAGGAACGACGGCAGAGAGATACAGATCTCAGTCTGCCTCTGAAAAGCCCCAAGGTCTGACTTTTTGGGGAATGGCCATTGAAAAGAGGACCATGAGGTTTTACAAGCTAGCTGATACATGTTAGCTCACACGCGCTAGCTGATAAAATAAATGTCACAGAATCTAGAAGGTTCAGGCTATCAGAGAGAATGTAAATCGATCTGCTGTAGAATGTTCTGAGGACACCAAAGCATTCAAAGAGAACGCCTCTCAATCTAGAATGTTCTGAAGACACTAGAATATTAAACAGGAGTCATTGTCGTGATGAATATTCTGTGAACACCGGAACATTAAACAGATGTCACTGAATGTGGAATGCTGGAACTAAATTACTCTTAAGCTGCAAACCGCTACAGCTGCTAATTCTAGAGCCAGTCACAAGAATGTATCACCCCAGCCCCCATCCAGTTAATGTTCCAGGCAGCTTCTCATAATCCATTCTTTAAATTCTGGGGTAGGGTGAAGAATGTGTGGCATCCTTTACACTGACAGGCTCCGGCGAAGGACAAAAGAGATACATATATTAGGAGACGGCATGCAATATTAATGCACCTCGAGAACAAAAATTGTCAAAGTCCATTTCGCAAGGGCCTATTAAAACAACCGCTGTTGGCTTGTGAAATAAATAAAAGCGGTTACAATTACATATGAACGTGTACATGCGCAGTCGACAGGTGTGCTGAGGTACATTAACGATGCGGAAACAATAAGCAATCCTTCACATTGCTAATGTCTCGAGAACTAAAATGGGCGCGACGTCCATTTCACCTGAGCCGATAATAACAACCGTTGTCGGTGCATTAAATAACCAAAACAGGTTAAATTTGCACATGTGCGTGTTCACCCACAGCTGACAGGTCTGCTGTTGCCTATCCGCGATGGCCGAAGCGATGAACAAGCCCTCCTCAAATACCTTATCACATTCAGATGTCGTTGATGTTTTTTTTATATATTAAGCAGCTTACAGCACGGAGCGGCACAGGGGGGAGAGCGTTTGTTCCACGGCCGCACGTGCTTTAAGGGAATTAAACCCACGGTGACCCCAAGGAACAACGCGGGCCATCGCCATGGCCGACTAACTCCCAGCGCACAGCAGAAGATTTCAAGTCCCCACCGGTTAATCTGTAAACAGTCACCACCGTGTTGGACTTTGTTAGTAACATGTTTGTTTGTTTGTTTGTTTGTGCATTGTTTTATTTATAAGGGACCGTGCGCAACATTGTTTTTTTTTACCAGATTTAGAGATATGAGGCTTATTCCCATCAGCAGACCCACAGGGTGAAAAGACACAGCTGACAGGGGAGTGAACGTGTCCCATAGCATAGCGTAGCTAGCATAGATAGCGTAGCTAGCATAGGTCTGACTCACCTGGCAGACAGACTGAGGCCATATCTGGGACAGAGTGGAACATACACTACTGAATAAACTACAAACTGGGACAGAGTAGACCATAAACTACTGAAACTACAAACTTTGTTTACTGACTTTTTCTCAGTAGAGACAGAGGCCATACCAGAGTCAGTTGTTCTGTGTGCACTTATGCAGAGGCACAACATGACTGACTTAGACCATAAACTTCTGAATTAATATTTTGATGCATAATAAAAACTTTTTCTGACTTTTTCTCAGTAGACTTTGGATCCACCCTCTCACCCTCTATAGTGTACTGTATGCATAAAGTGGTGCAAATAACCTTTTTGGCCTACAGACCACAGTAGGTTGTTATACCAGAAGTTCAAAACGGGATTTCAATCGATTTTATTTATTTTTTTTCAAATGTGCTATTATAATTTCATAATGTTTACCAAGCAGATATGTACCATACTGTAAGTCGCTATGGATAAAGGCATCAGTTGAATGAATCAATATGAAGGTGAAGAGCTCTCATTCATCCTCTCTGTTAGTGCTTCGGGAGGTGCCACCCTGTCTATATCTGTGGCCCACGGAGACAACCCCATGTACCTTCCTTGCCTGTAAAGGCACTGTTTGTGCCCAGTCAGCACCCATAGTTCTTGACTGGCTGCTTTTTGTGTGTGCTTTCTTGTTTGCTAGCGTGTTTGTTTGTTTGTTTGTTTGTCTGTTTGTCTGTTTGTTTTCTCAGGGAGCGGTTCTAACCCTCTAATCAATGTGCTGGACAAGGCCATTCATCTCAAATGGTTTACTGTCACTTGGGTTTCCATCACACTGCACTGCAGAGACACAGGAATACGAGCCATAGAATGATCTCCAAATAACCTCTAAATTAAATGATCCTCATTGCCGTGGCGATGGCTACCAATCACTTCTTCAGTCTGTACACAGTGACATCTTAAGCTTGTGATTTATTTCACAGTCACAGATTGGGCGCGTACCAAACCGAACGTGTCACGGTTTCCTTAATGCTCCATGGCTGACGAGGAACAAGGCGTCCGGGGTGATTCTCTATTTTATTTCCCTTCTAATTGGGAACTGCTGTTTGTGAATGGTAAAAAAGTCCAGGGAAACAACCGCGCAAGCTAAAAGTCTATGACGCTTAACACCCCAGTGTTTTCCAGAACAGACGACATACACACACACACACACACCCACACACACACACAGAACAGAACAGAACAGAACAGAACAGAATCTAGTGAGGATTTGGCAGAGTTGGTGCGGGTCCAATGACACTAACAGAATGAGGGTGTTATTGAGAGTAAGACCCCATTTGAGTGAGACCCCGTTTGAGAGTGAGACCCCTGTTTGAGAGTGAGACCCCGTTTGAGAGTGAGACCCCGTTTGAGAGTGAGACCCCCGTTTGAGAGTGAGACCCCCGTTTGAGAGTGAGACCCCTGTTTGAGAGTGAGACCCCGTTTTGAGAGTGAGACCCCCGTTTGAGAGTGAGACCCCGTTTGAGTCCAAAGATTAAGAGCAGAGGGCAGCGCACCAGGGGGGGTTGAGATGGAGTCTAATTTTATCACCCACCCGACCAGCCAGCCAACTAATTATAGAAAGGCATTGTGTTTGTGTGTGTGTGTGTGTGTGTGTGTGTGTGTGTGTGTGTGTGTGTGTGTGTGTGTGTGTGTGACTGTGTGTAAGTGTGCGTGTTTGTTAGCACTCAAATCTGTGTGTGTGTGTGTGTGTGTGTGTGTGTGTGAGAGTTTGTTTGTTGGCATTTTGGCACTAGAGACTTGTGTGTGTGTGTGTGTGTGTGTGTGTGTCAGAGAAAGATAGAGGCAAAGTGTGTGTGACTGTATGTTGCCACTAGAATCTCTGTGTGTGTGTGTGTGTGTGTGTGTGTGTGTGTGTGTTTGTGTGTGTGTGTGTGTCTACAGTACCCGCCCGGGTTAAAAACAGCCTGGCCTGTCATCTGCTGGGCCTCTGGTTATTGTGCGTCTGACAAAGCCGCCCTCTTGCCGAACAACACCGGCTCCTCCGTCCGCCGCTCACTGTGAGGGCATTCTTTCCCAGCATTCAATAGCTCCTAGTCATCAGGCCACTTCCCTGTGTTTATGTGTTTATATTTAAACAGCCTGAGAAGGAACACACAGTCACAGCTCTGTGCTCGGGGAGAACGTGGTGGTAATGGGTCAGAGATGGCTACTAGGAGGACTTAGATGGTACAAACCTGGCAACCATCTGAGACCGTGTTCAAAAAGACACAGATATATAGAGGAACACGATGAATGGTCTAAGGCAAACCAGGCAACCATCTGAGACCGTGTTCAAAAAGACACAGATATATTAGAGGAACACATGAATGGTCTAAGGCAAACCTGGCAACCATCTGAGACCGTGTTCAAAAAGTCCCCTGAAGTCGTACAGATAATGAAATTAATCAAGGGGAGGGATACCAGACATTCAGAATTCAGATACATGCAGTTTGGGTCTGATTCTTTAGACTGTTGGAGCTTGTGGGTATGTGGCCGTGATGGTGTTCTGTTGTTTGTGTGTGTGCGTGTGTTTGTGTGGGTGCGTGTGTGTGTCCTAATGTGTGTGTGTGTGTGTGTATGTGTGTGTTTTAAGGTGTGTGTGACTGAGTGTATAGTCGAATAGACAAATAGGCTAACTGTTCATGAAGGTATTTATCAGTTGAGAAGGAACTGTTGCATCGGTAATAAACCAAATAATGCCTTGCGGCGCTGAGATCCCATCAGTTTGGCCGATTCAGGGTTATGTCAGAGAATCGACTGGATTTGACATGATGGAACATCTAAACTGTTTACAATCAATAACAACAGTCATACCGTAAAACGTCCTTGAAGGCCACTAAGCACAATGCCATACCTCGCCCGCTTTTCACTGCGTTCCGACGTCCCATATAGGTACTGTTTGACTGTTGTGGCAACACGGATGACGTTCAACCAACATTGGAGTTTCCGTGCAGACAGAGTGGGCCAGATTTCACGTCAGCCTATCAGCTGTCACTCAAACGGAAGGTCAGGGAACACTGGGGTTCACCCAGGGAAATGCTTTCCTCGTGGAACAGGAGGGACTGTCACGTCGCGACGCTATTATTTTAGATTTATGGCCCGCCATCAGTGCATTTAAGCGAGGCTTAATTAATGCCTTTCCATTGAAGGACACACCCCGAGGGTGTTCTGTGGAATATAAGGTTGTCCCAAACGATAAAAGATAGCCCACTAACGTCTACAGACATTACTGCCACATGGTCACATAATGTCGCATATTCCGTAGGCTCCGTGGGTTTTTTTACACCCGCCACCATGGCATAAGCCCATTATCCAATCAGTCTGACCGTGTCATTTCAGGACAATTGAATTGGGTGAGGTGAACTGTGCGGCTGACTGCTGCGCTCATCGAAACGCTGTCAAATAAATAAATAAATAAATAAATAAATATGTATATATAGGGAGAGAGCGAAAGAGAGGGGGTGGGTGGGTCGGGGGCAGCAAAAATACAAATTGACTTCACGAGGCGCGAGGATGAACACCGTAAATCTATCGCCCTCTAAACAAATGTATGAACACCTCACAAATCTTAAAGGGCAACCTGCGCTTTCGCGTCCAAACGCGGAATATGATTTAATGGTTTAATCGGATTGCCATTTGTTGCATCATTTCATTCCGGACCCGGAGACCGGTTCAAGCCTCTTTATCCTCTCTATGAGCTCCCAGAGATGCTGGCCGTGGTTAGGGTCGGAAAGACTGAATACTACCCACAGCTCTGCTCTGGACATCGTCTGCCCTTGTCAGGTTTGAGCGATATGAAGGAGATGTGATTATGAGTTTGATTTGATTACAAAAGACCCGTGACTGCATCACGGCATCAAAGGCAATGTAATTCAATTGCAAGGACATCGGGGCATCCTTATAAAGAAAGGCTATGCGCTAACCTACGATACCGCGTGTGTGTATGAGTGAGTGTGTGTGTGTGTGTGTGTGTGTGTGTGTGTGTGTGTCTGTGTGTGTGGCATCTCGTTAACCCTTACATTCTCATGCAGTCCAGCACGGTATGTCGTGCGTTCTACCCTGCTCAAAAACACCACACCAAACCCACATGCGAAGACCATCATCGTAAATGAACATATGCATTAAATCCTCTCAACCTCTCGAACGTACACATCACCTGTTCAGACAGGGATTCCACAGTGTAGTGTTGGTGTTTGGCGATAGACGGGGGCTAGAGTGTTCAGCTACTCACCGGCATCATATTGGCTCCGTGTCTCGTGAAGGATTAAGCCAATTTCTTAAAAGGTTCCAGAGTTTCCGTTATTGACAGCGGAGGTTCTTGATAATCCTTTCGAAACCCACAGTCCACAAAACACAGTCCCCGACTGAGGTTATCGACTTTTTTTTTTTGTAAAGTCAAAGCTGATTGTCTGCACAGCAACCTAGCCTACTACCGTTACGTCCGTGTGGAGAGCCAGTGGCTATCTCCAACGTTGTGTTTTAACTTCCAGGACTCTTGATGCCCCTTAACAAAAACCTGTTGCGGTTTTGCCGACATCCACTCGAATTAAGTTCCTCGTTTGCGCTGCTCGCATCCGTTACGCACGAGTTGAGACTCCGTTCACTACCTGCGCGACATGGCTATTTGGCGGTGCTGGTGAGAAGTAGCTACAATTGATCCTCTGTTATCGTAGCCAACGGCGACAGACATCAAGCGACAACAGGAGCATGTTCCGCCTCGGCAGCATGAAGGTTGGCCGGACCAGAAGCTAAGCGGATTGTCGCCCCTTGGTTGGTGTGTGTGTGTGTGTGCGCCGGTTCATGCGTTGTGTGTGTGTGTTGCTCCA
>NC_045175.1:14040678-14043178 GCF_900700415.2 Clupea harengus | reverse complement strand
GGCCCTGAACTCTATGGGGATGATAGTAGACCCTGAAGGCCCTGAACTGAACTCTATGGAGATGATAGTAGGTGTGTGTGTGTGTGTGTGTGTGTGTGTGTGTGTGTGTGTGTGTGTGTGTGTGTGCGTAGGCCCTGAACTCTATGGTGGTGATAGTAGGCCCTGTAGGCCCTGTACTGAACTCTATGGCAATGATAGTAGGCCCTGAACTGAACTCTATGGTGATGATACTAAGCCCTGTACTGAACTCTATGGAGATGATAGTAGGCCCTGTACTGAACTCTATGGTGGTGATAGTAGGCCCTGAACTGAACTCTATGGTGATGATAGTAGGCCCTGAACTCTATGGCGATGATAGTAGGCCCTGAACTCTATGGTGATGATAGTAGGCCCTGAACTCTATGGTGGTGATAGTAGGCCCTGAACTCTATGGCGATGATAGTAGGCCCTGAACTCTATGGTGATGATAGTAGGCCCTGAACTCTATGGTGGTGATAGTAGGCCCTGAACTCTATGGCGATGATAGTAGGCCCTGAACTCTATGGTGATGATAGTAGGCCCTGAACTCTATGGAGATGATAGTAGGCCCTGTACTGAACTCTATGGTGGTGATAGTAGGCCCTGAACTCTATGGTGGTGATAGTAGGCCCTGAACTGAACTCTATGATGATGATAGTAGGCCCTGTACTGAACTCTATGATGATGATAGTAGGCCCTGTAGGCCCTGAACTCTATGGTGGTGATAGTAGGCCCTGAAGACCCTGTAGTGAACTATATGGTGATGATAGTAGGCCCTGTACTCTATGGAGATGATAGTAGCCCCTGAACTCTATGGAGATGATAGTAGGCCCTGAACTCTATGGTGGTGATAGTAGGCACTGAACTCTATGGAGATGATAGTAGGCCCTGTAGGTCCTGTACTGAACTCTATGGTGATGATAGTAGGCCCTGTAGTGAACTATATGGTGATGATAGTAGGCCCTGAACTCTATGGTGGTGATAGTAGGCCCTGAAGACCCTGTAGTGAACTATATGGTGATGATAGTAGGCCCTGAACTGAACTCTATGGCGATGATAGTAGGCACTGAACTCTATGGTGATGATAGTAGGCCCTGAACTCTATGGTGGTGATAGTAGGCCCTGAACTCTATGGAGATGATAGTAGGCCCTGTACTGAACTCTATGGTGATGATAGTAGGCCCTGAACTGAACTCTATGGTGATGATAGTAGGCCCTGAACTGAACTCTATGGTGATGATAGTAGGCCCTGTAGTCTATGGAGATGATAGTAGGCCCTGTAGGTCCTGTACTGAACTCTATGGTGATGATAGTAGGCCCTGAACTCTATGGTAATATTACACTCTCCTCTCATATTTTCTGTTGCAGGGGTAAAACAGTCTGTGATGTCATGATTTGACTGTGTTGTCATCGTTGTCATAGCGAAGTGCGGCTAGTAGACAGATGCAGTGGATCCCTTGAGACTACAAATCTACATTCACTGCACTAATTCCACATCTAGCAATTAATACTTGCCTTCGCACCAGACACACACACACACACACACACACACGCACGCACGCACTCACGCACAAACACACACACACACACACACACAGACACTCACACACACACACACACACACACACACACACACACACATACACACACACACACACAGACACACACACACACACACACACACACACACACACACACACACACACAGGCACTCACACACACACACACACACACACACACACACACACACACCCTCTCTCTCTCTATCCGAGACACGCTCGCTTTTTTCAGGGCTTTTTAAAAGGGAACATTAAGTCTGCTCTACTCAGTGGTAATTAAAAGGTTTGGCTTCCACATCCCAGCAGATTATAAAGAAAGTAAGGCAGCCTGTTTCTTAATGATTTCAATTCTGCTCCTGTAGTACAAACGGTTGTGCTAATATCACCAAGGCTGTGGGTTTCATACCAGGGGACCACACACAGACACACACACACACACACACATGCACACACACACACATACACACACACACACACAGACACGCAAACACACATACACACATACAAACACACACACACACACACACATATAGACATGCACATGCATACACACTCACACACGCATACACATACACATATACCTACACACGCACATACACACACACACACACACACACACACACACACACACACACACACACACACACACACACATACAAACATACACACAGGCTGCTAAATGTCTAATTGTAAATGGGGTTGCTTTCAGTGTAAATTAAAGGACTTTTACGTTAACGGCCTGTGTGTTCTAGTCACAAGTGAATGATAACGGATGACTAATAACACACGCTAACATGGTAAACACAACACAAAGATTGACAAAGCTAAATCATTTTGTAGGTGTAGAAATATTAAAAACGAATCAACATTTTAAAGGACAATCGGGAATCCAACAAAACCCTTCGGATAAGCCCAGACCAACA
>NC_045175.1:14025678-14028178 GCF_900700415.2 Clupea harengus | reverse complement strand
CACTGCCCTGTGCCTTGTGTGATGACATATGTATTGCTCATCCAACAGGTTAAATCTCTTTTTTTCTTAGAACAAAGTGTGAGCGTCCACGTAATCGCATAGTTTACGGTACGGGGCGGACGCGGAAAGGCTTCTGTAGTTACATCCAGTGGCGCCGACTCTGGCCAGTGTCCAAGTGTCAACGTGCGTGTGTGTGTGTGTGTGTGTGTGTGTGCGTGTGTGTGTGTGTGTGTGTGTGTGTGTGTGTGTGTGTGTCTGTGTGTGTGTGTGTGTGTGTGTGTGTGTGTGTGTGTGTAGTGTGTGTGTCAACGGCTCCTGCTGCAGAGCACGCTCGCTCTTCACAGTTTGCCACAGATTATGAGGAATCTTACACGGAGGCGCCTCATTTTTTATTTTTATTTTTTTTTTTAAAGCCTTTTGATTTCACGCAAATGGACAGTAAAGTATTACAACAATCTGATATTAATACAAACCACAGGGAACACATTTGCGGCATTGCACCTCGTCACCACAGCCAGTGTTCCTATACGCTACCAGGATATATGATGAGTCTAGAGTGTGTTCCTATACGCTACCAGGATATATGATCATTCTGGTGTTCCTATACGCTACCAGGATATATGATGACACTAGAGTGTGTTTCTATACACTACCAGGATATATGATGAGTCTAGAGTGTGTTCCTATACACTACCAGGATATATGATGACACTAGAGTGTGTTTCTATACACTACCAGGATATATGATGACACTAGAGTGTGTTCCTATACGCTACCAGGAAATATGATCATTCTAGTGTTCCTATACGCTACCAGGATATATGATCATTCTAGTGTTCCTATACGCTACCAGGATATATGATGACACTAGAGTGTGTTCCTATACACTACCAGGATATATGATGATTCTAGTGTTCCTATACGCTACCAGGATATATGATGATTCTAGAGTGTGTTTCTATACACTACCAGGATATATGATGATTCTAGTGTTCCTATACGCTACCAGGATATATGATGATTCTAGTGTTCCTATACGCTACCAGGATATATGATGATTCTAGTGTTCCTATACGCTACCAGGATATATGATGATTCTAGAGTGTGTTTCTATACGCTACCAGGATATATGATGACACTAGAGTGTGTTCCTATACACTACCAGGATATATGATGATTCTAGTGTTCCTATACGCTACCAGGATATATGATTGATTCTAGAGTGTGTTCCTATACGCTACCAGGATATATGATGAGTCTAGAGTGTGTTCCTATACGCTACCAGGATATATGATATGATATAGAGTGAAGCTCCACACACATTCATTCTCCCCACATCTGTGTTCCGTGATGACACTCACCTCACCCATCCTACAAAATGGCCGCCCGGGCTCCCCCTCTTTCTGTGGATGTTTTTAGCGGGTCAGATCAGGGGGGAAGCTAGATCAACGAAACAATTCAAATGTGATGTGCAAAGGTTTTAAAAGGTGTCTAACCCGGCAGTCTCTCTCTATATAAGTGTCCACCTAACAGTGTGTTACTCTCTCCCTCTTTCTATAGATGTTTTTAGGGGGTCAGATCGGAAGGGAAGCTAGATCAACAATTCAAACAATTCAAATGTGAAGGTATTTCAATGTGTATTTATCGTCTGACTCCCAAAACCATAGAATGTTGAAACTGGAAGACGCTGTGTTCTATCACTTGTGTCTTACTATCCTTTAGTCACGGTTGCCTAGTGACCGCACAGACGTTCTGGCGTCTAGTTGTTTGTGAGTATATTTCGTCGTAGTTTCATTGCTTTTGAATGTCTAATGTTTAAGTAAGGGTTTCTGACACTGTGGCTGCTGTTCACCAGACAAAAGGCAGTCTAACCTGTCAATCTTTCTCTATATGCGTGTACACCTGCCAGTGCCATAGCTTTAACAATTCACACTCTTACCGTTGCCCTTCACTTACACATTAATATGTTAAAACCAATGAAACGAATTACTTGGGAAAATGTATCAAACCCATAGTGGATAAATTAGATCCCCACTGTAATTAGCTTCTAGTCATTAGAATTAGATTTACTTTCACATGACGAGCTTCTATTCATTAGAATTAGTTTTTTTTCCGCTTGACGAGCATTATGTCGTGTCGCTAAACTGCACTAATTTAATGTCCGCATTCATGTATGTTTCGGCACATTAACGAACTTTAGATATTTTTTAGATATGAGCGGAAAAAAATATCTTGAATCTGAAAGCCATTTTTTCTTTGCATTGTGCGTTACGGTACTTCGCTGTGAGATTAGTGGTTTTTCCGATTTGGTTCAAATTAAATGATTCGTCTGACTAACTGAATGTTGGAAGAAAGAAAGAAAGAAAGAAAGAAAGAAAGAAAGAAAAACAAAATGAACGGATGAAGAGCCTACAGCTGAAAACCATAATTCAGTGTCTTTAAACCATTTCACAGGCTGTGTGAGTGTGTGTGTGTGTGTGTGTGTGTGTGTGTGTGTGTG
>NC_045175.1:13996342-14008842 GCF_900700415.2 Clupea harengus | reverse complement strand
GACAAAATACAGGGGAATTTGGGCGATTTTGATCCACAAAATGATGTTTCCGTCTGAAAGTTGCAATTCTGTTTCAAACGGTACATTCTGCGAATTCCGTCCGTTTTCTGTTATTGCGGACATTTTCTCCCCGCGTACCCCCTGAACCACTTCGCGTACCCCTGGGGGTACGCGTACCCCAGTTTGGGAACCGATGGCTTAGTGTACTAGTTGCTCATATGGCGGAAGGAAATGTAGCTTTTTTTAGCAAACTGCAGTGGTTTCTGCTTAGTTCAGAGCAGGAGTCTTCTTACTGTCAGAAGACCACCCCGCCCGTCTCTGGCTTCTAGTCTGAGCCAGGGTGTGTGGGGGCAACAAGTTTCCGTAGTGTAGTGGTTATCACGTTCGCCTCACACGCGAAAGGTCCCCGGTTCGAAACCGGGCGGAAACAAGTAATTGTTTTTCTGAAGCAATGTTGCACCACATCTTCTGCATGGATTTGATTTTGAATGTGGGTGCGACAGATCAGAACTCTATTGGACACGCAATTACCAACCTCGGTCTCCCTGTCGTCTGGGTTCTGTCGTCTGTGTTCTATCAGGGTGAAAGGACACAGGCCTAGTTTTCCCCTAAACACTCTTCGATGGATTGCATGGTTGTTTTGGTGACCTCAGGAACTTCAGAGAACTTTGAAAGTGTGTCTTGTGTTTCTGTGAAAATGTGTGTGTGTGTGTGTGTGTGTGAGAGAGAGAAAGAGAAAGAGAGAGAGACTAAACTGAATAGAATAGAATGTGTAGAATAATTAATAGAATAGAATGAGTAGAATAATTAATCTGGCGAGATAAAAGGCAGAGTCTGTGTCATTTAGCTTTCTGGCGGAGATGCTGTGGTAGGGAACTTCCTCCAGTCTGAAAGCGCCTTCTATGGTCTGGCTCCTCCCTTCTATGGTCTGGCCCCTCCCTTCTATGGTCTGGCCCCTCCCTTATATGGTCTGGCTCCTCCCTTCTATGGTCTGACTCCTCCCTTCTAATGTCTGGCACCTCCCTCTGTCAGAGTGGTGGGGCCTGTGGCACAATTTTGTGTGAACTGGTACAGGTCACTAACCGTTTCCATGGTGACATGATCACAAGGAGCCGTTTGGAAGTTTCCTACACTTGTAGGTGTTGTATGTAGGCCATGTGTGTGGAGAGTTGGTCGGTTCGAGACACGTCCCAAGCTTAGAGTAGACAGGTTTCCGTAGTGTAGTGGTTATCACGTTCGCCTAACACGCGAAAGGTCCCCGGTTCGAGACCGGGCGGAAACAATGTTGGTCTTTTCTACAGCACTTTCATTTCTCAGTGACTAAGTATAACATCCCTTCGCCATAATGTGTACCATTACTTAGTGTAATAATTATGGTGTTAGATTGGTTTCATAATTCACAAACAAACGAAACGCGATTCAAACAAACGAAACGCGATTCACAAATGTATTTCATGATTCACAAATAAATGGAGCACGATTCACAAATGTATTTTGTCATTCACAAATAAATGACCCCATGACATTTGTTTGCAACCTGACGAACACGAGTTACAAATCCCTGCTTTCGTCTGTGTGGATTTTTGGAACTTTCCTAACGCGTTTAGATTCACAAATGCATTTTTTCTAAAAGATATTCTCTGCAGCCTATCAGATCTCTTCCAATTTTAGCCAATCACATTATCGTGTCTATGTGGACTACAAACCACCCGTCATAGTTATGGACATTGTCCGAGACCACGAGCAATGGCGGAAGGAAATGTAGCTTTTTTTAGCAAACTGCAGTGGCTTCTGCTCAGTTTAGAGTCAGAGTCTTCTTACTGTCGGAAGACCACCCCGCCCGTCTCTGGCTTGTAGTCTGAGCCAGGGTGAGTGGGGGCAACAAGTTTCCGTAGTGTAGTGGTTATCACGTTCGCCTCACACGCGAAAGGTCCCCGGTTCGAAACCGGGCGGAAACAAGGAATCCTTTTTCTGAAGCAATGTTGCACCACATCTTCTGCATGGATTTCATTTTGAATGTGGGTGCGACAGATCAGAACTCTATTGGACGTGCAATTACCAACCTCGGTCTCCCTGTGGTCTGTGTTCTGTCGTCTGTGTTCTATCTGGGGTGAAAGGTCACGGGCCTAGTTTCTCTGCAGTCTCCCTGTCATCTGTGTTCTATCTGGGGTGAAAGGTCACGGGCCTAGTTTTCCCCTAAACACTCTCCGATGGATTGCTTGGTTGTTTTGGTGACTTCAGGAACTTCAGGGAACTTTGAAAGCTTCTAGTGAATGGGTTTGGTTCTTCAGGAACTTCAGAGAACTTTGAAAGCTTCTAGTGAATGGGTTTGGTTCTTCAGGAACTTCAGAGAACTTTGAAAGTTTATTTTCAATGGATAGTGCAAAGAGATATACGTAAGTTGTTCAGTCTGTGCAACGGGCTAGTATAGCCAGTAGAGGGATGGATGGACAGTGGGATGGTAAGTGAAGAGATGAGAAGAGAAGGGCAGACTGAGGTAGACTCATGCAGAGAAATCCATCTCCCTCCCCCTCCCCTTCTGCGTGGTGTTATGCAGCTGAATGGCCCTGGGGACAAAGGACTTCCTCAGCCTGTCTGATGAGCATGACAGTGACAGGAGTCCGCCACTGAATATGCTCTTCTGTCTGTTGAGAGTACTGTGTGAGAGTACTGTGTGGGTGGTGGACATTGTCCAAGATAGTCAGCAACCTACTCAGGGTCCTTCTCTCCGCCACCGTTGTGAGGCAGTCCAGTTCGGTGCCCACAACAGCTCCCGCCCTCCTCACCAGCCTGTCTTGTCGCCCCGCATCCCTCTTCTTTATGCTGCCTCCCCAGCACACCACAGCATAAAAGAGGACGCTGGCAACCACAGACTGGTAAAACATGCGCAGGAGTTTGTTGCAGACATTGAAGGACCTCAACCTCCTCAGGAAGTAGAGCCGGCTCTGACCCTTCTTGTAGATTGCATCAATGTTGGCTGACCAGTCCAGTTCATTGTCCAGATGCACTCCTAGGTATTTGTAAGTGTTGACCACCTCCACACTGACCCCCTCGATGGAGACTGGTAGCAGAGGAGGCTGAGACGTCCTAAAGTCCACCATTATCTCCTTGGTCTTAGAGGTGCTCAGCTGCAGGTGGTTGTGCCTGCACCACTGCACAAAGTTGTCCACCAGGCTCCTGTACTCACCCTCCTGTCCATCCCTGATACATCCCACAACAGCAGAGTCATCAGAGAACTTCTGGATGTGGCATGTCTCCGTGTTGTCGGTGAAGTCCGATGTGTACAGAGTGAACAGGACAGGTGAGAGCACAGTCCCCTGTGGAGCGCCGGTGCTGCACAACACGGCCTCTCCGTCAGGTAGTCAGTGATCCAGGATACCACGTTCACACCCATCTGCACAAGCTTGTCACTCAGTCGGAGGGGCTGGATGGTGTTAAAGGCACTGGAGAAATCATAGAAAATGATTCTCACAGCACCTTTCCCCTTGTCCAGATAAGAGTGTGCCCTGTGCATTAGGTAGACAATGGCATCTTCCACGCCCACCTTCTCCTGGTAGGCAAACTGCGGCAGTGTGGAAGTTACCTACAATTGTAGGTGTTGTATGTGTAGGCCATGTGTGTGGACAGTTGGTCGGGTCAAACACCCTCCCGAGAGATGCGTGTCAGGTTTCCGTAGTGTAGTGGTTATCACGTTCGCCTAACACGCGAAAGGTCCCCGGTTCGAGACCGGGCGGAAACAGTGTTCACCTTTTCTGCAGCACTTTCATTTCACAGTGACTAAGTATAACATCCCATCGCCATAATGTGTACCATTGCTTTGGTGTACTAATTGCTCACATGGCGGAAGTACATGTTAGCCTGGATACCAGACAGAACTTAGTTTAATTTATCAGCTGGCCCTGGTCACATACTACGTTGTTCTGATTGGTTGTAGGTAACCAATTGAGCGAAGAGGCATTTTTTCTCCTGGTTCGGTTGAAACACGCCCCATAATCACAGCCCAAAGGAGCGGTATCAGACTCATATTCTGACTAGAATTATGAGTATGACATCGTCAGGCTAAGTACATGTACCCTGTAGCAAGCAAGCTGCGGTGGCCTCTGCTCAGTTCAGAGTCAGAGTCTTCTTACTGTCGGAGGACCACCCTACCCCCTCTCTGGCTTGTAGTCTGAGCCAGGGTGTGTGGGGGCAACAAGTTTCCGTAGTGTAGTGGTTATCACGTTCGCCTCACACGCGAAAGGTCCCCGGTTCGAAACCGGGCGGAAACAAGGGATCCTTTTTCTGAAGCAATGTTGCACCACATCATCTGCATGGATTTCATTTTGAATGTGGGTGCGACAGATCAGAACTCTATTGGACGTGCAATTACCAACCTCGGGCTCCCTGTCGTCAGGCCTAGTTTCTCTGCAGTCTCCCTGTCGTCTGTGTTCTATCAGGAGTGAAAGGTCACAGGCTTAGTTTTCCCCTAAACACTCTTTGATGGATTGTGTGAGATTTCGGTGGATTTCATATATCAGACACAATATAACTACATCTCAACAACCCCCACAAGTTAGTTTGCATAGCACCAAGCCACAGCCATCAGGCTTGGTGCCTGACCTTTTGTCTATGTTGAGAGCCAGCTAGTGGCTGAATAAACACATTCTTTCGCTAAGCCGTCTTCCACTAGTCTGTTATTTCTGAACAAGCTAACTTGAACCAAGCCTGGGCCTCCGACGAATTTGCCGGAGAACAGCAGAAGCTTTCAATTGCTTGGTTGTTTTGGTGACCTCAGGAACCTTGATTACTGCAACGCCCTCCTAACGGGCCTGCCGGCTTGCGTGGTGAAACCACTACAAATGATCCAGAACGCGGCGGCGCGTCTGGTGTTCAACCAACCGAAAAGGGCACACGTCACCCCGCTACTCACTGACCTCCACTGGCTGCCTGTGGCTGCTCGCATTAAGTTCAAATCACTTATGCTTGCCTACAGAGTGCTTGATGGTTCTGCTCCCACCTACCTAAATGCTCTTGTAATGCATTTGGCACTGCCGTCTGTGCAAGTACGGCAGTCCAGACTATTCTCATTTGTAGTTTCACGTTGGTGGAATGAACTACCTAGCACTACCAGAGCAGGGGCGTCCCTCTCTACCTTTAAGAAGCTTTTGAAGACCCAACTCTTCAGAGAGCACTTCCAGTCCTAACTGGCACTTTGACTAGTGCGTAACTTGCAATAACAGCAGTTACCTTTCTGCACTTCTTTTTCTTTTTTCTTTTCTTTTGTTATATTTCTTATGTAAAGTAGTATTTATTGTTACACCAGGTTCTATTGCTCGTAGCTTGAATATCCTCTCCCTTGTACGTCGGTTTGGACAAAAGATGGACAGTGGGATGGTAAGTGAAGAGATGAGAAGAGAAGGGCAGACTGAGGTAGACTCATGCAGAGAAATCCATCTCCCTCCCCCTCCCCTTCTGCGTGGTGTTATGCAGCTGAATGGCCCTGGGGACAAAGGACTTCCTCAGCCTGTCTGATGAGCATGACAGTGACAGGAGTCCGCCACTGAATATGCTCTTCTGTCTGTTGAGAGTACTGTGTGAGAGTACTGTGTGGGTGGTGGACATTGTCCAAGATAGTCAGCAACCTACTCAGGGTCCTTCTCTCCACCACCGTTGTGAGGCAGTCCAGTTCGGTGCCCACAACAGCTCCCGCCCTCCTCACCAGCCTGTCTTGTCGCCCCGCATCCCTCTTCTTTATGCTGCCTCCCCAGCACACCACAGCATAAAAGAGGACGCTGGCAACCACAGACTGGTAAAACATGTGCAGGAGTTTGTTGCAGACATTGAAGGACCTCAACCTCCTCAGGAAGTAGAGCCGGCTCTGACCCTTCTTGTAGATTGCATCAATGTTGGCTGACCAGTCCAGTTAATTGTCCAGATGCACTCCTAGGTATTTGTAAGTGTTGACCACCTCCACACTGACCCCCTCGATGGAGACTGGTAGCAGAGGAGGCTGAGACGTCCTAAAGTCCACCATCATCTCCTTGGTCTTAGAGGTGTTCAGCTGCAGGTGGTTGTGCCTGCACCACTGCACAAAGTTGTCCACCAGGCTCCTGTACTCACCCTCCTGTCCATCCCTGATACATCCCACAACAGCAGAGTCATCAGAGAACTTCTGGATGTGGCATGTCTCCGTGTTGTAGGTGAAGTCCGATGTGTACAGAGTGAACAGGACAGGTGAGAGCACAGTCCCCTGTGGAGCGCCGGTGCTGCACAACACGGCCTCTCCGTCAGGTAGTCAGTGATCCAGGATACCACGTTCACACCCATCTGCACAAGCTTGTCACTCAGTCGGAGGGGCTGGATGGTGTTAAAGGCACTGGAGAAATCATAGAAAATGATTCTCACAGCACCTTTCCCCTTGTCCAGATAAGAGTGTGCCCTGTGCATTAGGTAGACAATGGCATCTTCCACGCCCACCTTCTCCTGGTAGGCAAACTGCGGCACTGTGGAAGTTACCTACAATTGTAGGTGTTGTATGCGTAGGCCATGTGTGTGGACAGTTGGTCGGGTCAAACACCCTCCCGAGAGATGCATGTCAGGTTTCCGTAGTGTAGTGGTTATCACGTTCGCCTAACACGCGAAAGGTCCCCGGTTCGAGACCGGGCGGAAACAGTGTTCACCTTTTCTGCAGCACTTTCATTTCACAGTGACTAAGTATAACATCCCATCGCCATAATGTGTACCATTGCTCACATGGCGGAAGTACATGTACCTTGTAGCAAGCAAGCTGCGGTGGCCTCTGCTCAGTTCAGTCAGAGTCTTCTTACTGTCTGAAGACCACCCTGCCCCCTCTCTGGCTTGTAGTCTGAGCCAGGGCGTGTTGGGGCAACAGGTTTCCGTAGTGTAGTGGTTATCACGTTCGCCTCACACGCGAAAGGTCCCCGGTTCGAAACCGGGCGGAAACAAGGGATCCTTTTTCTGAAGCAATGTTGCACCACATCATCTGCATGGATTTCATTTTGAATGTGGGTGCGACAGATCAGAACTCTATTGGACGTGCAATTACCAACCTCGGGCTCCCTGTCGTCAGGCCTAGTTTCTCTGCAGTCTCCCTGTCGTCTGTGTTCTATCAGGAGTGAAAGGTCACAGGCCTAGTTTTCCCCTAAATACTCTTTGATGGATTGTGTGAGATTTCGGTGGATTTCATATATCAGACACAATATAACTACATCTCAACAACCCCCACAAGTTAGTTTGCATAGCACCAAGCCACAGCCATCAGGCTTGGTGCCTGACCTTTTGTCTATGTTGAGAGCCATCACACATGGTTCCTGGCTTTTTTGTGTCTTGGAGCCAGAGCTATTAGACTCTGATCGTTGGCTTTTGTCTGCAGACACGACAAGATGACTGAAGCAAAGACATTAGCATCTATACCTGGTATGACCATATATGGCCCTTGGTCAAACTAGACTTCCCCGTTGACCTCCAGACTCACCCATCTCTTCCCCTACACACATATGTTAATTCTACAGTATAAATGTTTATACATCTCTGTGATGTATGAGGAGAAGGAGAAAGAAGGCCGACCCGTTAGCAGCACACGTGCCTTGTGCATGCTTGTGTTGTGTCGAGCTGAACGTGGCTAGTGGCTGAATAAACACATTCTTTCGCTAAGCCGTCTTCCACTAGTCTGTTATTTCTGAACAAGCTAACTTGAACCAAGCCTGAGCCTCCGACGAATTTGCCGGAGAACAGCAGAAGCTTTCAATTGCTTGGTTGTTTTGGTGACCTCAGGAACCTTGATTACTGCAACGCCCTCCTAACGGGCCTGCCAGCTTGCGTGGTGAAACCACTACAAATGATCCAGAACGCGGCGGCGCATCTGGTGTTCAACCAACCAAAAAGGGCACACGTCACCCCGCTACTCACTGACCTCCACTGGCTGCCTGTGGCTGCTCGCATTAAGTTCAAGTCACTTATGCTTGCCTACAGAGTGCTTCATGGTTCTGCTCCCACCTACCTAAATGCTCTTGTAATGCGTTTGGCACTGCCGTCTGTGCAAGAACGGCAGTCCAGACTATTCTCATTTGTAGTTCCACGTTGGTGGAATGAACTACCTAGCACTACCAGAGCAGGGGCATCCCTCTCTACCTTTAAGAAGCTTTTGAAGACCCAACTCTTCAGAGAGCACTTCCCGTCCTAACTGGCACTTCGACTAGTGCGTAACTTGCAATTACAGCAGTTACCTTTCTGCACTTCTTTTTCTTTTTTATTTCATTTTGTTATATTTCTTATGTAAAGGAGTATTTATTGTTACACCAGGTTCTATTGCTCGTAGCTTGAATATTCTCTCCCTTGTACGTCGCTTTGGACAAAAGTGTCTGCTAAATGACTAAATGTAAATTTAAATGTAACTTCAGAGAACTTTGAAAGTTTCTTGTGAATGGGTTTGGTTCTTCAGGAACCAATGTGTTTGGACAGTTAGTCTGGTCAAAGACCGTCCCAAGAGAGGAGTTGTCAGGTTTCCGTAGTGTAGTGGTTATCACGTTCGCCTAACACGCGAAAGGTCCCCGGTTCGAGACCGGGCGGAAACATTGTTGGCCTTTTCTGCAGCACTTTCATTTCACAGTGACTGGGTATTAGATCCTATCGCCATAATGTTTACCATACCTTTGTGTAATGATTGCTCACATGCTGGTAGTACATGTACCTTGTAGCAAGCAAGCTGCTCTAGCCTCTGCTCAGTTCAGAGTCTTCTTACTGTCGGAAGACCACCCCGCCCGTCACTGGCTCTTAGGCCGAGCCATGGTGTGTGGGGGCAACAAGTTTCCGTAGTGTAGTGGTTATCACGTTCGCCTCACACGCGAAAGGTCCCCGGTTCGAAACCGGGCGGAAACAAGGAATCCTTTTTCTGAAGCAATGTTGCACCACATCTTCTGCATGGATTTGATTTTGAATGTGGGTGCGACAGATCAGAACTCTATTGGACGTGCAATTACCAACCTCGGTCTCCCTGTCGTCTGTGTTCTGTCGTCTGTGTTCTATCAGGGTGAAAGGTCACGGGCCTAGTTTCTCTGCAGTCTCCCTGTCGTCCGTGTTCTATCAGGGGTGAAAGGTCACAGGCCTAGTTTTCCCCTAAACACTCTCCGATGGATTGCTTGGTTGCTTTGGTGACTTCAGGAACTTCAGAGAACTTTGAAAGTTTCTTGTGAATGGGTTTGGTTCTTCAGGAACTTCAGAGAACTTTGAAGGTGTGTCTTGTGTGTCTGTGAAAATGTGTGTGTGTGTGTGTGTGAGAGAGAGAGAGAGAGACTAAACTGAAAATAATAGAATATGTAGAATAATGAATAGAATAGAAAGAGTAGAATAATTAATCTGGCGAGATAAAAGGCAGAGTCTGCATCATTTAGCTTTCTGGCAGAGATGCTGTGGTAAGGAACTTCCTCCAGTCTGAAAGCGCCTTCTATGGTCTGGCTCCTCCTTTCTATGGTCTGACTCCTCCTTTCTATGCTCTGGCTCCTCCCTTCTATGGTATGGTTCCTCCCTTCTATGGTCTGGCTCCTCCCTTCTGTGATCTGGCCCCTCCCTTATATTGTCTGACTCCTCCCTCTGTCAGAGTGGTGGGGCCTGTGGCACAATTTTGCATGAAGTCGAATTCACTAACCGTTTCCATGGTGACATGATCACAAGGAGCAGTGTGGAAGTTTCCTACACTTGTAGGTGTTGTATGTGGGCAATGTGTGTGGAGAGTTGGTCGGCTCGAGACACGTCCCAAACATGGAGTAAACAGGTTTCCGTAGTGTAGTGGTTATCACGTTCGCCTAACACGCGAAAGGTCCCCGGTTCGAGACCGGGCGGAAACATAATTGGCCTTTTCTGCAGCACTTTCATTTCTCAGTGACTAAGTATAAAATCCCTTCGCCATAATGTGTACCATTGCTTAGTGTAATAATTATGGTGTTAGATTGATTTCATAATTCACAAACAAACGAAACGCGATTCAAACAAACGAAATGCGATTCACAAATGTGATTTGAGATCCACAAACAAACGAAACGCGATTCACAAATGTATTTTGTCATTCACAAATAAATGACCCCATGACATTTGTTTGCAACCTGACGAACACGAGTTACAAATCCCTGCTTTCGTCTGTGTGGATTTTTCGAACTTTCCTAACGCGTTTAGATTCACAAATGCATTTTTTCTAAAAGATATTCTCTGCAGCCTATCAGATCTCTTCCAATTTTAGCCAATCACATTATTGTGTCTATGTGGACTACAAACCACCCGTCATAGTTATGGACATTGTCCGAGACCACGAGCAATGGCGGAAGGAAATTTAGCTTTTTTAGCAAACTGCAGTGGCCTCTGCTCAGTTCAGAGTCAGAGTCTTCTTACTGTCGGAAGACCACCCCGCCCCCTCTCTGGGTTGTAAGCTTAGCCAGGGTGTGTAGGGGCAACAAGTTTCCGTAGTGTAGTGGTTATCACGTTCGCCTCACACGCGAAAGGTCCCCGGTTCGAAACCGGGCGGAAACAAGTAATCCTTTTTCTGAAGCAATGTTGCACCACATCTTCTGCATGGGTTTCATTTTGAATGTGGGTGCGACAGATCAGAACTCTATTGGACACGCAATTACCAACCTCGGTCTCCCTATTGTCTGTGTTCTGTCGTCTGTGTTCTATCAGGGGTGAAAGGTCACAGGCCTAGTTTCTCTGCAGTCTCCCTGTCATCTGTGTTCTATCAGGGGTGAAAGGTCACGGGCCTAGTTTTCCCCTAAACACTCTCTGATGGATTGTGTGAGATTTCGGTGGATTTCATATATCAGACACAATATAACTCAACAACCCCCACAAGTTAGTTTGCATAGCACAAGGCCACAGCCATCAGGCTTGGTGCCTGACCTTTTGTCTATGTTGAGAGCCATCACACATGGTTCCTGGCTTTTTTGTGTCTTGGAGCCAGAGCTATTAGACTCTGATCGTTGGCTTTTGTCTGCAGACACGACAAGATGACTGAAGCAAAGACATTAGCATCTATACCTGGTATGACCATATATGGCCCTTGGTCAAACTAGACTTCCCCGTTGACCTCCAGACACACCCATCTCTTCCCCTACACACATATGTTAATTCTACAGTATAAATGTTTATACATCTCTGTGATGTATGAGGAGAAGGAGAAAGAAGGCCGACCCGTTAGCAGCACACATGCTTGTGTTGTGTCGAGCTGAATGTGGCTAGTGGCTGAATAAACACATTCTTTCGCTAAGCCGTCTTCCACAAGTCTGTTATTTCTGAACAAGCTAACTTGAACCAAGCCTGAGCCTCCGACGAATTTGCCGGAGAACAGCAGAAGCTTTCAATTGCTTGGTTGTTTTGGTGACCTCAGGAACCTTGATTACTGCAACGCCCTCCTAACGGGCCTGCCGGCTTGCGTGGTGAAACCACTACAAATGATCCAGAACGCGGCGACGCGTCTGGTGTTCAACCAACCGAAAAGGGCACACGTCACCCCGCTACTCATTGACCTCCACTGGCTGCCTGTGGCTGCTCGCATTAAGTTCAAGTCACTTATGCTTGCCTACAGAGTGCTTCATGGTTCTGCTCCCACCTACCTAAATGCTCTTGTAATGCGTTTGGCACTGCCGTCTGTGCAAGAACGGCAGTCCAGACTATTCTCATTTGTAGTTCCACGTTGGTGGAATGAACTACCTAGCACTACCAGAGCAGGGGCGTCCCTCTCTACCTTTAAGAAGCTTTTGAAGACCCAACTCTTCAGAGAGCACTTCCCGTCCTAACTGGCACTTCGACTAGTGCGTAACTTGCAATTACAGCAGTTACCTTTCTGCACTTCTTTTTCTTTTTTGTTTCATTTTGTTATATTTCTTATGTAAAGTAGTATTTATTGTTACACCAGGTTCTATTGCTCGTAGCTTGAATATTCTCTCCCTTGTACGTCGCTTTGGACAAAAGTGTCTGCTAAATGACTAAATGTAAATTTAAATGTAACTTCAGAGAACTTTGAAAGTTTCTTGGATGGGTTTGGTTCTTCAGGAACCAATGTGTGTGGACAGTTAGTCTGGTCAAAGACCGTCCCAAGAGAGGAGTTGTCAGGTTTCCGTAGTGTAGTGGTTATCACGTTCGCCTAACACGCGAAAGGTCCCCGGTTCGAGACCGGGCGGAAACAATGGTGGCCTTTTCTGCAGCACTTTCATTTCACATCACATTTCACATCACATCGCCATAATGTGTACCATTCCTTGGTGTAATGATTGCTCACATGCTGGTAGTACATGTACCTTGTAGCAAGCAAGCTGCGGTGGACTCTGCTCAGTTCCGAGTCTTCTTACTGTCGGAGGACCACCCTGCCCGTCTCTGGCTTTTAGTCTGAGCCAGGGTGTGAGGGGGCAACAAGTTTCCGTAGTGTAGTGGTTATCACGTTCGCCTCACACGCGAAAGGTCCCCGGTTCGAAACCGGGCGGAAACAAGTTTTCCTTTTTCTGAAGCAATGTTGCACC
>NC_045175.1:13983842-13988842 GCF_900700415.2 Clupea harengus | reverse complement strand
TGCATCTCCATCTGTAGCCCTTAGAGAAGGAGATGAGGAGGAGAGAGGGAGCGCAGAGAGAAGGAGAGGAAGGAAGGTTCTAAGACCAAAAACAAGAGAGAGAAAGAGAGAGAGAGAGAGAGACTAAGAGAGAAAGAGAGACTAAGAGAGAACATCACCAAATAAATAAAAAGTTCCCATCATCAGTAACTTAAAAGAGACAGAACACAGAGAGAGAGAGAAGAGGAGAGACTGAGAGAGAGAGAGAGAGAGAGTAAGTAAGTAAGTAAGTAAGTAAGACTTTATGTACATAGCACATTTCATACAAGAGTTGCAGCTCAAAGTGCTTTACTGAAATCAATAAAAACAAGCAGCAAGAGTTCCTGATGTTCCGATAGGCTTCTTGGATTACTATAATCATGATAAAAGTAATAAAAGTAATAAAACCCTTCTGCCTGGTCTTTAGCTCAGTCAGAACCATACTGCTGCTTCATAGATTCCGCCTTTCCCTGTTAGATATTTTCCCTGTTACATATTTTCCCTAGGTATGTTTCCCGCGCCCAGAGGCCTACAGGGGACCGGAGGTAGCTCTCCTAATTTGTCTCTCCAGAGACTTGACTATACCTCGTATAGCCCTCGCTATATTTGCCGCGCCCAGAGAACTAGAAAATTCATTAGCGAAATATCTGTGAGAAAAACAGGAGATATATTGAAGCCACAATATGGTTTCCGACAGTGCTATGGTACCCTTAAAACAGTTTTACAGAGAAATAGTAAAAATAGTGCAAGTTACAGAGAAATAAATGGTGCAAGTAAAATTAATAAAATTTTAAAAGTGTCTAGCGTGTTTGCTTCCCTAATATTTATGGGTAATGTGTTCCATAATTTTGGGGCGTAGTTGACAAAGGCCGCATCACCAATCTTCTTATGACTGCTTCTGGTGACCTCTAATAGACCTGTGTGTGTGTGTGTGTGTGTGTGTGTGTGTGTGTGTGTGTGTGTGTGTGTGTGTGTGTGTGTGTGTGTGTGTGTGTGTGTGTGTGTGTGTGTGTGTGTGTGTGTGTGTGTGTGTGGATGTGGATGTGGATGCTGTAATAGACCTGCATCTGATGATCGCTGTGTTCTAGCTGGTGTGCAGTTAGTAAGAGAGTTAGCAATGTAGCTAGGTCCTTGTCCATTTAGAGCTTTGTATGTGAGGAGGAGGACCTTAAAGTCAATTCTGAAGGTAACAGGAAGCCAGTGTAAAGTAGCTAGTACAGGACTAATGTCTTCCCTCCTTATAGTTTTGGTTAATAATCTAGCTGCAGAGTTTTGAATGAGCTGGAGTCTTTCAGTGGTTTTCTTGGGAAGACCGGCAAAGAGTGCATCACAGTAGTCCAGCCGGCTGGATATGAAAGCGTGAATTAGTTCTCATTTTAGTTTATGAATAGTCGTATCTTCGCTATGTTCCTGAGGTGAAAGAAAGCTGTTTTGGTCACTTTGTTAATGTGGGAGTTGAAATTAAAATGTGAGTCCAGGATGACACCGAGACTTATCACCTCAGGTTTAATCCAGCGGGTTAAACCTCCTAGATTCTTGGTTAGCATCTCTCTTTTTGATTTGGGGCCGATAATTAGGACTTCAGTTTTGTCCTCATTTAATTTAAGAAAGTTATCATTCATCCATTTGTTTATTGCCAGTAAACAGTTGGTAATGGAGTTTATGGCCGTCGCATCGTTAGGTTCAGCGGATATATACAATTGTGATCATTGAGATTGCATCATTGAGGTTCTCTACAATTTCATTCAGAGAGCCGTCATGACTAGTTGGCTCATATAGAGCAATCTGCTCAGAAAATCTCACCAGCTTCATCGTCTAGATGTCTTTTATGTACTAAGAATTCTTTTGTGTTTTTTGTTAAGATGATTTCCACATCAAAAAGTATACAATGATGGTCAGAGAGGGGTAGATCCGTTATTGAAATATTATTGATGTTTAGTCCAGTTGTTATTACTAAATCTAGTGTGTTTCCGTGCCGGTGTGTTGGATCTGTTATGTGTTGAGTTAGATCGAAACTGTCGAGGAGATTTAAAAGCTCAATAGTTCTTGGGTCTGCTTTTTGTTTACGTGGATATTTAGGTCTCCATTTTTGGACTACTTTGTCATATCTGGTGACACATAGTGATAATAGTTCAGAGAATTCTTGTATAAATATTGGCGAGTGCTTGGGTGGCCGATATATAATAACAAACAGTACTGATACGGTTTTGAGCTCTATAGCAAGATATTCAATTGATGTAAATTCACCTAGCTCAGTGATTTTGAACAACAGTTTAGATGAGAAAATAGCTGCGACTCCTCCACCTCTTTTTGATTTCCTAGAAACTTGGTGGACGCTGTAATCAGGCGGACACGCTTCCATCAAAGTTGGTGTTGCCGTGTCATCGTTTAGCCAAGTTTCTGTTAGACAGATACAATCTAAGTTGTTTTCTTTAACCAGATCGTTAACCAGAAAGGTTTTGTTATTTAGTGATCTGACATTTAGAAGGGCCAGTTTCATATCTGTGGGGTATTAACAGGTAAAACAGGGGGAGATATATTTGTAGGAAGAACATGGATAGTCTTCAACCTTCTAGGATGAGTTTCAGGTTTATAACCATGCATTTTACCAGAGAGGGAGAGAGAGAGAGATTACGAGAGAACGAGAGGGGGAGAGAGAGAGATTACGAGAGAAAGAGAGGGCGAGAGACTGAGAGAGAGAGAGAAAGAAAGAGAGGGGGAGAGACTGAGAGAGAGAGAAAGAGAGGGGGAGAGACTGAGAGAGAGAGAGAAAGAGAGGGGGAGAGACTGAGAGAGAGAGAGAGAAAGAGAGGGGGAGAGACTGAGAGAGAGAGAGAGAAAGAGAGGGGGAGAGACTGAGAGAGAGAGAGGGGGAGAGAGAGAGAGAGAAAGAGAGGGGGAGAGACTGAGAGAGAGAGAGAAAGAAAGAGAGGGGGAGAGACTGAGAGAGAGAGAGAGAAAGAGAGGGGGAGAGACTGAGAGAGAGAGAGAGAAAGAGAGGGGGAGAGACTGAGAGAGAGAGAGAGAAAGAGAGGGGGAGATGAAAGGCAGACAAAGAGTGTGTTATCCTCCTGTGAGATAACAAAGACATCTCTTGAAGCGTCCCCTATGTTTAACATCCCGCTCACACTCTTGCTTTGTGCGACTGTGTGTGTCCGTGTGTGTGTGTGTGTATGTGTGTGTGTGTGTGTGTGTTCATGATTCTCCTCTTGCACACTGCTTTGATATCTCTGTGCAGGTATATTATGTGTGTCTGTGTGTGTGTATGTGTTTGTGTGTCTGTCTGTGTGTGTGTGTGTGTGTGCGTGTGCGTATGTGTGTCTGTGCATGTACATGTGTCTGTGTGTGTGTTTGCGTGTGTGCAGGCATTCTTCTTTATTCTTTTGTTCACTATTCACACTATTGTTCATGCAAAAAAAACATTCTGATTTTAGCGATAGTTAGAGAGTCTCTGAGTGTGTGTGTGTGTGTGTGTGTGTGTGTGTGTGTGTGTGTGAGTGCGTGTGTGTGTGTGTAAAGAGTACAAAGAAGAAACTCTGGAAAAGAATGTTGTGTTTGTGGCATGACATCATTCCCGCACAATTTAGTCTAGCCAAGAATAAAACCTGTTTCCGCCCGGTCTCGAACCGGGGACCTTTCGCGTGTTAGGCGAACGTGATAACCACTACACTACGGAAACTGTACATTATTTGTTTATTTACTATTTTAGTTCGTTCAGTGGTATCAATATAATCAGGTCAGATAGAACTACGTGACGTGTCGGCTCGTTTAAGAGTTAATGTGAGTAGACATATCTGTTAACCTGTGTTTAGTATAATTGCGTTTGAAATCGCCTAATAACTGGAAATAATGTGTTGTGCTTACAGTGGTACAGCATCGGTTTCCGTAGTGTAGTGGTTATCACGTTCGCCTAACACGCGAAAGGTCCCCGGTTCGAGACCGGGCGGAAACAGGTTTTGTTCTTGGTTAGACTAAATTCCGGGCGGAAACAGATTTGATATAACAGCAAAATAGCAACGCAGTACACGCATTTTGAGAATCTCTCACATTACAGTCTCTCCCTTTTACCATCACGATCTCAGCCATGAATTCAGATAATAGGTAGAGTCAGTTCAGAGTAGTCATTTGTGGTCAGCATGACATGTCACAATTCCCTCCCTTTATATAGACAATTAATATTATATCAGTATTAATATACAAAAATATAACTAGCTGGATGGACACATACGAAAGTTTGGGCGAACTACCTTAACATCCCCGTAAAATTGAATGTGTGTGTGTGTGTGTTACCCGTGGCACTGCTTGAGTGTGGAGAGAGCCGAGGACCCGGTGCAGGTGTAGATTCGCTCCAACTGCAAACGCCATGTGGGTGCCAACCGCAGTTTCTCTCGCGCGTACGCACACATATGCAACGGTGCTGAGTGATGTCATTCAGTACGAAGCCTGGGGCACTCGGTTTCTTACAAACAAGTTGAAGAAAGTCAAAGAAAAGTCTCCATTTGTTTCCGCCCGGTTTCGAACCGGGGACCTTTCGCGTGTGAGGCGAACGTGATAACCACTACACTACGGAAACTGCTGTGCTCCGGAGAGTCATGTGACCAGAGATAACGCTTTTCTAACGTATATTATTTGTATGAATTCCATCGGTTTGTTTTAAATATTTGAATTGACGCGTAAAAAAGAAAGTTACCTGGTCGATTGAAGCAGTGGAATGTCATGTGTCTTGCACCTTACACAGTCAGTTGTGTGGAAAGAGAATGGGATTAAGCGAAAAATAGCCAAAAGTGGAGAGAAGATTAAACACATGAGAGTGGAGCTGAGAGACAAGAGAAGAGCGGAGGATATGAGACCAAATACAGAAAGTGGTCTGTCTCCTATGTTGTCTCTGATTTGACATACCAGGCTTGACACCTTCTGCAATAGTACTCTTTATCTTGTGTCTGTATTCATATACTCTATCTCTTGTGTCTGTATTTATATAC
>NC_045175.1:13966342-13973842 GCF_900700415.2 Clupea harengus | reverse complement strand
TGCTCTAAAAACAGTTGTCGTCTGCGTATGTAACCACCTGTCTTCTGCAGTCCTAGCAGTGTCTGTTTTTCACCTGTTTTGCATTGAAGCACACTTATTCTGAAAATCAGACAGTAAATGACATAGAAATATTTTGACTTTAATAAAAAAAAAGAGGAATTTATGTCATTGGTGTGTGTTTGGCTTTCATTTTGTTTTCATTTCTCTTTGTCTTTCATCTCATTCAACTCTTTGAAAGTAAAAAAGAGGTCCCTTTTCAAACCAGGCTAGCAAAGGGATGGGGAAACGCCATGTGCATAGGTGCTGGGTACCAACGCTTGACTAAAAACACAAAGCAGGCTGATGAATATCTACTCTGGATAAATGACTTTTGCCCAAACACATTTCAAATCTGTCAACCAAGTAAGAAAACACCCCCCCAGCTTGTTATTACCTTTGGGTTGTGTTTGCATTCTCTGCATTCAGCTCCTGTTAAGAGAGTATTAAAACCGCGCACACACAGGAACACACTCTGATATAGGCTCCGGTCTGTTTGTCAAGTATAAACTATCACACGTGTAAAGCTGGGAACCTTTGGCCCATCTGTTGGACCTGCCACCCACAGCGGGGTTCTGCGTCAATAAAGGTCGCCTTGACAATGGCCTTCTACTGTTCCATGGAGAGTTCCGGAAACATGTAAAGGGTTGTTTATGAGATCACACAGGAGGTCCTCCAGGCATCTGTCAAACACATGAGAGATGTTTGAATCTTCTTCTCATTGTCAATCCAGATGAGATTGAATCTTCTTCTCATTGTCAATCCAGATGTTTGAATCTTCTTTTCATTGTCAATTCAATTCATCAACAATCTGAAAGTGTTCCAACGTAGGCGAGTAGCCAGGACACCTAGGTAAGCCCTGTACCTGCTGAGGGCCTAGGAGATAGAAGCAGAGACACAAGCACACCTTTGTCTTTCAAAAGGGGGAAACAGCCATGCGGGTTTCTATGACGATTCTGAAAGGAGAAGCCCCCCCCCCCCCCCCCCCCCCCCCGCCCGTATACCCAGAACCCCACACGAGAAGGTAAGCCTCGAGAGAATCCACGTAGCTTACAGCCTGCCGAGGAACCGCACCCGTAAACAATCTAAACATGCATCCACAGACATCAGAGGGCAGCCAGATAACCATTTGAAGTTTTCTACAGATGGATAATCCGATTCCTAATGTTCCCTTGACGGGAACCCGAGGACGTTAGCGTCTTTTTCCCTCAGTTTAGAAAGTAGCGAGCCCTTCCACCGGTGCCACTCCAGGCCCAGAGTAATTGAGGGCGTAGATCTGATGCCTAATTCACAAGGGGTTTCCTCCAATAAGAACCCCAACAGGAAAAACATGCAAAAACAGAACATTCTCCTGTCCGTCCGTGACCGAGACGGACGGTTCACTTGGTCCCCGGGCGCTGAGAAGCTGCCCACTGCTCCTGGAGGGTCCTGGAGGAAGGATGGTCCGGGATGGGTCAAATGGAGAGCGTACATTTGACAGCGACCTCAGGCCTGCGTGTGTTTGTGTGTGTGTCCTGTGTCGCCTCCATAAAATACACGTGTGTGTTGCAGTGTGTCGCTTGTGGCAATAAAAGAACTGACTGAAGTCAGCCTTGTTTTTTTGTTTGTAATCAGTAGCAAGGCAGTGTGTTAGCACTTACACTTACCCCTACCCAGATCCAGGTGGACTTACCCCTACCCCTACCCAGAGCCAGGTGCAGCTAAGGCCAATTGTTTTTGTCCTAAGCAACCCACGTTGTGACACCACCTCCTGCTTTCAACATATACCTTTTATATCTCTGGACTGCAGCCACAAAAGTGCCATTTAATGAGTAGAAGACAAACAACAAGAATACTCTTTGACTTGTAAACTGTAAAGTTTAACTCCATATCAAGTCGGAAGTATACAGACAGAAGTAGTCATAGCTGTATATACAGGCTCTATGTTTCTATACTGTACAGTGTGTATCTAAGCAACACACTCATTCTATACAGTGTGTATCTAAGCAACACACTCAACACCTGACTCTGAGCTGATTTGGTCCACATCTGCAGAACTGTTCTTTTTAATTTGTAATCAAAGGCTATCTGCCTTAATGGGACCTATCGCAGAACATCAGCTTATATGTAAAAAAAAAAAAAAACAGTTCTCACCCTGAACCAGATCATTCCCTATAACGTATCCCTCCAGGCTGTCAGCATAACACAGGCAAACGGGGGAACTGCAGGGCTGTCTACAACTCGCCTGCTGTGTGAAATATGGAGTGTGTGCAGCGTGGCGCTCCGCAAAGTAAAACCAGGGTTGTAGTGACATCTAGTGGACATTTTTTAGAGCAACACTCCTTGTTCTACACTTCGGCGATTTGTGTGGGTAGGCCTATGTCATGTGCGGTGGATGTAGGCTAAATGCCCTTGTTGCTATCAGTAGTAATTTCATCTTCTTTGCATTGATATGTTAAGAAAATATCCATTCATACGTTCAGTCATACACGAATTCCCACAGAGAAAGTGCTATAATGTGCAGTCAACTTTTTTCTTTTTGCTGAACACATGGAAACTATGTGTGTGTGTGTGTGTGTGTGTGAGACACTTTCAAACGCAAGGACATAACAACAGGACGGTAGCGTAGCGTACGATTAAAGTTTGCTGACACTTGTCATCAATAGAAGTTGAGATCTATTGCACATATATTGGCAAAGGGTAGCCAGCCTGCTTCACCAAACAGTATTGTTGTTTTTATGTTTTTCATTTGGATTAAGTTGCACGGTAAGCTACCTCGGGAGTCAAACTGAGAGTTAGGTACCTTCCGCTTTGTTCAAACTTGAAAGACAGAAAGTTGTTGGCTGATCAACATTTATTTTTTCACGGAAGGAATGTGAACATATCTGGTATATAATTTCAGTGTTAGGGGCCGCTAGTGGTTGACAAAATACTGTAGGGTCTATATGAGCACCTAAAATAAAGATAAATACAAATCAAAATAAAGTTTTTTATTACCTACTACTGTAAAGCGGACAACTTTGCTGTTGTGGTAGTCCCCCACGTCGTTTGACGTTGAGGCAAGTTTAAACCTTCTGACATGACGAGTCCGTGAACCAATGACAGCCTGGCTCTTTAACTCAAGTAACCAATGGTAGCACGGCACTCTGACTCACCAAATAAGGAGAGCCAAGACCATAAAAGGCAACATTGTATCTCTTTATATGGAGGGAAGTAGATCTGGCATTAATACCCACTATCTCGGCTGCTTCTGAAAATTTTGTTTATGCCGATTTCTAATTCATTTTCTCCTCTTGTGGACGTGTTAATTGTAGTATGATTGGACAATATTCACCAGGGGACAAAATGGTGGTTGTTTACGACATTTTCATGGCGTCCTAGGTTTCGAAGCGGAGCGATTTTTTCAAGCCGTGGTTCGCCATTTCCATATGTGGCATGCAGTGTATGTTTCTGGAGGGGGTGGCTTTGATTGATGGACTGTAGGCGGAAACATCACTTCGTAAACTTTGGTCAGTTTTTGTGAGTCAATTTATTTCCCTTACTGATAGGATTGTTGATTGTAACGCTAGTTGTTTGAAGATACGTGTCGGAGTCCGACATAACTACTCCCATTAAAGGCGGAGTACACTCGTTTTCAACTCGGTTGTCAACTGAAGATCGGTGAATACATCGTTACCTGTATAACGTGGACTTATTGTCAGCCACATTCTGACCAGAAGATTGAATAATTTCTCAACGGGACTTGGTCACCAGGGTAAATATATTTTCTAAGCTCAGTTGATCGAACTAGTGAACAGTGACAACGTTGGTTGCAGCTAGCTCCTCGTTCGGACGGACGAACTGCCCGGGGGTACGTGCCTTTGATGTTTGCGGGAAGCAGCACAGGTATGGGCACTCGAGGGGGTGTGCGCTCTGGTAACGGGACTGGATTAACCACGCTACAGGTTGCCAATACATCTGGAGGTCTCGGTGGGATAAACACGGGAATGACCATGCCTGACGGCGGCAGATACAACGAAAGGGAGTCCGCTGAGGTGGTCGTCAGTTGCTCCGACGCAGAATCGGATTCGGGGGATGACGAGGACACAGGTTCAGCCGGGGACAGGAGAGGAGTGAAGCGTGAAAGAGCGGAGATGGAAGTCGGAAGCTCCTCGGGAGCAGCGGGCTTGGAGCGCGGTGCATACGGTGCTTCAGCAGGTGGCGTGACCGGTGCGAAGCCAGGCAAGAAAACTCGCGGGCGAGTCAAAATTAAAATGGAATTTATCGACAACAAGCTGAGGCGGTACACAACTTTCAGCAAAAGGAAGACGGGGATCATGAAAAAGGTATGTCAACTGAACACTGTCAAAGCAAACCAGACCAGGGTCTATTGAAATGATGGTGCGTTGTAGCCTGACATCGCGTTACCTGCGTGGCTTGCTAAGTCACTACTAGCTTCGCAGCAGCTAACAACTTAGCGGACCTGAGTTAAGTTATGACATCCAAAGTTGTTGCTTTGGGTGTCACATTAAAAGTTAGCAACCTCACGCACTGAGACGAACACACACACGCGAATCTATTGCCGACTGTGGAAGCGCCCCGGCTACTGCAGAGTGTCAAATCCTCTAGGGGCATCAGCAGCCGAGGCAGCGCGCCTCCGTGACGCAAGCAACTTGTAGATGTGCGATGGCACTGGTAGTCCGTAGGCCCGAGTCAGACGCGTACAATTAAACGCAGCCGCATAGAGAAGTTTGCTTTGTTGCATTAACATGGGACAATCTCCCAATGACAGGACTAGACCTATAGCCAACCGCAGATAGCCGCTTGTCAAAAGACACGTGCCACTTGCAAAGGTGAATGCCCCCTTAGGTCCCCGTCTCACCCAGGAGTGCCTTTTGGTGTGGCTGTCCTCACTAGTCCAAAACGTCAGGATTGGGTAGCATAGCGCAGCCTACTGAATTATTGCATAATGCATGCAGCAGCCAGCTGCGTAACACATAACCATGCTGTAACTATGAGAACAGTGTGTCATTACATTGTTACCATGAAAACCTGCAGTGTATTACAGCACATCATAGCTTTGGTTTCTTTACCATCTGTGCGAAAGACCTACAACCCACCCACAATCTAGTGCAGTCAGAGACTTTGGTGCAAGTTAGCCTTCCTGTGTGCTTTGAATGAAGTTATGGAAAAGTCAAAGTCTGCATTGGACACATATTGACTGTTCAAACATCTGTATGTGAGTCTATATACAGGCCTGTAATGTGTGTGTGTGTGTGTGAGCGAGCAAGCATATGGGAGTGTTTTGGTAGCACATATAAACATGTTATAAGCTGCTCATCACAGCCATGAGAATGTGATGCCCTTTGGAATGCACTGGGGATTCTGACTGAAGGTTCTCAGCTCCTCTGTGGCCCCAACGCCTCCTGTATGCTAATTATGAATGCTAAACATAGTCACATGTGGTCTGTGTTTGTGTGTGTGTGTGAGAGAGAGAGAGAGAGAGTGTGTGCGTGTGTGTGTGTGTGTGTGTGTGTGTGTGTGTGTGTGTGTGTGTGTATGTGCGTGTGACTGCATATGCATATGAGTGCATGCATATGTGTGTGTTTTGTTTCTGTGTGTGTGTGTGTGTGTGTGTGTGTGTGTGTTTGCATGACTGCACATGGATATGAGTGCATGCGTACGTGTCAGGGTTTGTTTCTGTGTGTGTGTGTGTGTGTGTGTGTGTGTGTGTGTGTGTGTGTGTGTTTGTCGGAGCACGTGCATAGGTGTGTGTCAGGGTTTGAGTGTGTGTGTGTGTGTGTTGTTGTGTGTGTGTGTGTGTGTGTGTGTGTGTTGGGGTCAAACCTAGCTGCAGGTAAATATTTGAGTGCAGTAGGGCAGGGGTCCTGGCAGTGAGGTGGGGAGTTACTCTGGCTACTGTTTGTTCAACTGCCTGTTTGCGTGTGTGTGTGTGTGTGTGTGTGTGTGTGTGTCGGAGCACGTGCATAGGTGTGTGTCAGGGTATGTGTGTGTGTGTGTGTGTGTGTGATTGTCCAAGTACGTGCACGGGAATGTGTCAGGGTTTGAGTGTATCATATCACACACTCCTCATTTCATGTGTGCATTATTAAGTTAATGTATTAACTCATTCATTCATTCATACACATGTACATGACAACTGACTTAGTCTGGTGTATTTAACTGTAGTATAGTGTAGTGTAGCTCTAGATGGTGTATTTAACTAGTATAGTGTATCTCTAGATGGGGTATTAAACTAGTATAGCATAGCATAGCTATAGATGGTGTATTTAACTGTAGTATAGTATAGTGTAGCTCTAGATGGTGTATTTAACTGTAGTATAGTGTATCTCTAGATGGTGTGTTTAGCTGTAGTATAGTGTAGTATAGTGTAGTGTAGCTCTAGATGGTGTATTTAACTGTAGTATAGTGTAGTGTATCTCTAGATGGTGTATTTAACTGTAGTATAGTATAGTGTAGCTCTAGATGGTGTATTTAACTGTAGTATAGTGTAGTGTAGCTCTAGATGGTGTATTTAACTGTAGTATAGTATAGTGTAGGTCTAGATGGTGTATTAAACTAGTATAGCATAGCATAGCTATAGATGGTGTATTTAACTGTAGTATAGTGTAGTGTAGCTCTAGATGGTGTATTTAACTGTAGTATAGTGTAGTGTAGCTATAGATGGTGTATTTAACTGTAGTATAGTGTATCTCTAGATGGTGTATTTAACTGTAGTATAGTATAGTGTAGCTCTAGATGATGTATTAAACTAGTATAGCATAGCATAGCCATAGGCGGAGATCCCGGGGGGGACGGGGGGGACGTGTCCCCCCCTACCATAATGTTGTCCCCCCCCCCCCAACAATCATTGAAAACTTAAAAAAAAAAAAAAAAAAATATTGTTATTTTTTTTTAAATAAAAATACGACGACACAAGTGGTGCTAATTATAGACGTAAAAAAATGTGTTTTTTAAGTGTTGAAAAATCATGTTCCCCCTATTCCTCAAAGTGGTTTGGTTCACATGCTGTTTCCAACGGGCAGGGCTACCGGCAGCTCTGTGTTTCAGTTAATCAGCCCAGTAGCCTACACGGTCAGATTGTCAGACTGTGTCCTCCTCTGTCGCCTGTCGCTGCCGCTATGATACACGATATGTAAAGAGATTTACCTCATTCTCGAACGCAGTAAGAACATGTAAAGAAGAAGTTTTTTCTAAACTCCATTTACGAAGTTCCAATCGATATGCACAAGTATACATACGTTTATTAATGGATTGGCATGACAACGTGAACGTTTGCCGATAACACACGCATGCCGGTAATTAACACAGTTAAGATAGCTAGCTAGACAGTCTAGGTCACTGTCCTGTCAGGGCAGGTTCATGCTAGTTAATAAACGTAGGTCTACATCTCAGTGCCTCTCCAGATTTGTTAAATTATCTGAAGTTAAATTAATGTCATCTTTTTCTGCAGTCCATGAACTATGCTGGTTTTGTCATATGGAG